>NC_089680.1:39366269-39666683 GCF_037042795.1 Molothrus aeneus
GCAACTATTTAAAGAGTTCAGGCTTATGGTTATGGTTCTACCACCGTTCATAATCATAAATTTTGATTATACTGACATCTGAGTCCTGGCAGCTCCTACTGTTTATCATATTAAAACAAGATTGCTATCAATCCAGAAGAGCAACAGTCTGGAAGATAAGAAAGAGAAATGCTAATTTTGCCTAGGATTTAAACTCTTAATGGCTTCTTGTAGAATTATTATTGCTATTACTATTGCTATTAATATTACTATTACTATTACAAGTAATAGTAATTATAATTCTACAAGAATTATTATTGCTTATTACTATTATTATTCCTCCAGCTTGACTTCACAAATATTTACTCTTTCATAGTCTGTAAAATGAGTTTTGTATTTTTGTAAGATAAAAAGTTGTACTTTTTAAGTAGATAGAGAACTTTTTCTGTTCTATTTAAAAGATTAACTTCAGCTACTCAACTTCAACTTCTCTCTCATGAGGAAAAGAAGTTTTTAAATAATATGGCCTTATATTTGTGAACTATTTTCCTTTATGAAAAGTAAAACAAAGAACAAGACATAAAATTAGCATTTGGTATAAAGAACACATTGACATTGAACTCAGTTATCAGGTTTCTAGGTAAAAGAGATAAAACAGGATCAATGAATAGATGTTTTTTCCCAAACTTTTGAAGACCACCAGTATTTTTAAAAAGCTGAAAAAAATTCATGTTGTTGTTTACGGTAGTTACTATGATGGAAGAAAATATTACTTTCAAAATATTTGGATTTGAACTCCAGATTCTGTGCAAGAAAGAACTCAATTTACCTAAACCTTATCTTGTATGTATTGCATAAAGATCTGTACAAAAGGAAGAGGAAACAAAAAGATAAGGAAGCACTAAATGAGAAGCTGATTGTTAAGCCTATTTTCTACAGGCTTCTGTCCCTGTGTAAATCAAAGGGGCTGTAAAGTCTGGAGTAATCTCTAACTTTATCTCTAACTAGTAATCTCTAAGTTTATGGGGGATTTTCCTAGCTCTGCTTTTCCTTTGAAAATACTATAGTTTCTGGTTTTTTGCTTGAGGAAATTTCCTATGAATAAATTCACAGAGCCATGTGCCATATTTCAGAGTTTTCTCCACTAGGTCTGCTTTATAAGTAATTATAACCATATCTAGGAGCCCTCCATTCCAGAATTCTTCTTGTGTTATCCCTGTACTGGAATTTCTTGCCTATATGTATATGTATAAGTAGCAGCAGTTTTTAGAGCTGCTGCTTTTATGACCCATCTACCACATTACATATATATAATTTTATCTCTTTTCTAAAAGTGGTTTGGTATTGAAGGAGAGCTGGATTGCAGTTTTGCACTATTAATCCATTTACAGTAGAGTTGTTTATACAACATTTTCCTGTACTTGGGTTTGCTTTTCTGGTTTTAAATGAAGTTATTTGGAGTCAGCTGCACAACCTCTCCATTACTACTGTTAGACAGTAGGCATTGATCTCATTAATAGAAGTAGTTTATTCTTGGTCACCCTGTAAAGATTGTTGCTCATGTGTTGAAAATAGACTTTTTAACTTTGTATTAGACTTACTTTCCTCAATACCAGTGATGGTGCCATGTTTGACATGATCTTACACAAATAAACATATTCTTGGGCTTGGATACTAAAGCAGCACAGGGCTCTACACAGATTGTTCCCATGATTTTTGGAATGCCTTTGGAACATACCTTCCAGTAGTATAATAGTCCTTCTTTTAAAGTAGTAAAAGTTTTTCCACAATATACAGAATGACTGACATCTGTGTGAAGGTACAATGATTTATTTTGTGACCTTGGGCAAGTGCCAATATCCTCCATCTGTTTTCGTATTTGTCCTCTTTAAATTAACTAGCCAGGAAATGTAATATGATTCTTAAGAAGATTTTGGATCATTTTTGAAGTTCTCAATTTCAGAAGAATAAATTAAATTCAGAATTTCTTTAATTACTAAAAATTTCTTGACAAAATTCTTCCATGGCTTTTTCTACTTTATGCAATGAAAAGGACCCTGCACAAATACGTGCTAATTTTCTGTCAATAAATATGTACATGGCTGTACAATCAAGGTGCTATCTCATGAATTTAAATATTTCGATTCAATAATTTAGTGACATGAAATAATTAACAGATTATTGTATTCAAATATTTCAGCAGTTCTAGAAGTTGCTTACTATCAAAATAGACAAAGGAAGATCTGTAATGATATTAAATGAACCTTACAAAAGACTTAGAACATAAGAATACTAAAAAGGGTTACAGTTTCATGCATATGAAGCTTCAGTAGAGAATAAAAGAGTCTGAGCCTAAGTTCTCTTCCCTTCATCCCAGCGAATTAAATTTGTGGCAGCAGGAAATTTAAAACCTTCCTCAGATGGGAAATGTTTAGAAAATAAACACAAAGAGCCATCTTTGCAACTACACATTATATGCATTTTACCAAGTTTCCTTCAGGGTTAGATAACTTACTGTAGCTGTCCCTGTAAATATGACAATAAATTTTTAAATCTCCAGAGAACTGGCAAATACAGGCAGATGCACTTAACTGCTGGTGAGCAACAAAAGTCAGCCTGCAGGAAACTGTGGCACTAATGTAGTTCTTGATTAATCTCTAATTACACTTTTGTCATCTTAGCAGGGAGACAAAACTATAGCAGTTCCTAAATAGGCAGGCAGCATTTTGGCACCTAGCAACCAGCAGTTCTTTCATATTAGCTGCAGTGGACTCTGTGCTGTTACATGGAAGGTTGTTATGGATCACTGCTCTATTATTTATAGAGCAGCATTTACAGAGGCCTTCACAACAGTATATAAATTAGCAGCTTAACAGGCCATTGCTAACTAAAAACATGGCATGAGCTGAAGCACCAAGTATGAAATTAAAATGTGACTTGGAGATAATAATGTTTGTAACACACTTAGAAAGGAATGTTGATTTATTTTCCTGTTAACCATTTCACAGGCAGATTATGTACGGTCCTTAAGGATTTTTTGTGTTCATGTGTGTGTGCCTGTCTCACTCATTTCTCGTATGCACATACTGAGTATGTATGTGAATACATAGACATTCATATTTATGCCTAATAAATATTCTACTATGTTTTCTCACATCAGTATTTTTAAAGATTAAAAGCTTGCCTGTTTTTCCGCAGTAGGATAATATAGCATGGAGGTAGATGAACAAGGAGAACAGTGCTAAAAGGGATCTATCCACTAATTGGGCCTCAGGCTGCAATAACACTACAAATGTCTTCAAAAAGGGCCTTGTTAGCTATCAATCAGGAAAATAACACTAACTCTCTTCCATCTTCTGTTCTTTGGTAACTTGTCTGTGAGAAGACCAACTCCAATGAAAAACCTCACACCTCTATTTAGTGTCATTCAGAGTGAATAAGAATCAAAAGTGATCAAATACAATAAATGGCTGCTGGCTGGCTGCAGTTGATTCCTTACTTAATCAGCAAAAGAAAGATATAAATTAATGTTTGTATAGTAGGGATTCTGAAATAAGGGAATAGGATTATTAACCATGGGAACACATAAGCAGAGGAACCCTAAGAACATTCAGCTTTCGTTGGCAGTCCTGGTTTAATTAAATCAATGCTTGGCAATCAAAAACAGTTCTGATCTAAATCGTGATGGTTTCTGATGCTTCTGCTGGACTGGATTGCATTTTGCTTTCCCCTTCTCAAACGTATCATCAGAGAAAGTTCCTGCAGAGTAGGAGGGAGCCTGCAGCGTGGGCAGACATAGCAGATGATGGAAGGGAAGGAACCCAGCTGCATTCAGTCCCTGTACTCATGCAGCTAGTTGGTGACAGAGCCAGAAAAGGGATGTTGACCTGGGCATTTCCTCCACAGAAAGCAATAGTAAAATTGCTTTTATCTTCAATACAGGAGGAAATTGTCTTTAGTTTTGTATCAAAGAACCTATTTCTAGATCTGCTTTACCAAGTCACCTTCCTTGTGTCTGCTCTTAATTACTGGATATTTCCAGAGTTTTTAAAGGGCTTAGAAGTTAAATGGGATATACCTTCTCTTATTCAGGTAATGGTGTTTTATTTTCAATTGCTTGCTCAGAAGGTTATTTCCCTCTCAAGTTTATACGTGATATGCTTTTTCCATGTAGAGATAATCCAGCAATGTGTTTTGTGATTATAATCTAAAGTGAAGCATCACACAGTATTCTCATGGTAAAAATAAAATGAATTACTGAAAATTGGACCTCAAAACTATTCAGAATACTGCAAATTACTGTACCACAAAGTTTCCCCAGCTGGCTGATCTTTTGGTAATCATCATCACAGAACTGAAAATCATGGGTTTAGTCCAAGCAGGTAACTCTATACTGCTAACAAAATGTTTTCTTTAAACTAAAACAAGCAAACAAAGAGCTTAAACCAAACAAAATAACCCAAAGGAGAGCAAACAATTTGCTTTCTCCTGACCAACCTTGTGAAGGGTGCTGCTAGTGCTAGCTCCTCCACCAGAGACTTTCAAAGCGGTAATGCGCCTTGTGTGAGATGACAGAGCCTCATGTGGGACTTTACACAGAATGCAAGTCACAGTATATGCACAGTGTATGTTTGGGCTATTTAAAAGCAGAAGAGAAACTTAGAAACCCAAGTATTTCACTTTTGAGAGATATTTTCATGAAGGTGTAAAACAGTACTTTGTTGTGGGTTGTTTTTGTTGTTTTGCATTTTTGTTTGGTTTTTTGTACACAAATACTTGGTGAATTAGACAAAGCAGGAATATAAGGCTGATAAAATTTCTTACAAAATCTCCTAGCTACTGAAAAAGAGCAGTAATCATCAAGCTATTGCCATCATAATGCTACAAGATGACTTAATTAGCAAATTGATTTCTACGATGATGCTCAAAGAGATGGGGTCTGAGATGTATTTGAGACAGGAATTATGAATTGATATGGCACCAAGAGGCTAATCAGTTGTTCCCACTGCATTGTTACTGTGTTGGCTACCAATGTTGCAGCAGGAAAAACAAAGCTGTTTGCTAAGTGTGGGTCTGGCAGCTGTATCTCTGTGGCATCACATTTGCAAGTTGAGCCAAGCCCCACGTGAGAGAGATCAGTTTAGATGCAAATTTTCCCCAACTTTTGTCTGACTGTGGGGCTTGTTTTATGTTTTTATTAACTGTAGCTTTGGTAAGGAAATTATTTTTATCAGTGGATACAAAATTCATAATCTAATATTATTACATAATAATAGATTATGAATTGTTAACTTCATTTTTTAAACTTCAAGTCACAAAACTGAGCACCTGCACTAAGGAAGGTTCCTGTGCAAATATGCCTTGCAATTCAAAGAAATATAATACGCAACCAGAACAAGAAAAGCAAAAGAAAAATATTGAATGTTACTGTGAACTCAAAGTAATTTTTCTTACTACATGATTTTGCAGCTGCACATAATTAAAGTTCTTAATACATTTTAAGAATTCATTTCCATATCTCAATATGTTTGATTTTTTTAAGTACTATTGTCACCCAGAGCTTTCAACAATTTCACACACTCATTTAAGAAAAAGAACAAAAAAAAAGCCTCAGTGAAGCTCTCAGGTTTAATCCATACATATTTCTAATATCATATCTTCAATCTAAACTCCATGTTAATTTATCCATAAATTTATTGAGTTAATTTCTTTTATGCTGCTGGAGCACATGACATGCTCAGTCATTGTTTTAGCAAAAGAGAGATGTATTTTTTGCACTCAGCATAGAAAAAATTAGAAAAATATTCATACTTAAAAAAATTACCTCAAAAGAAAGATGGTAAAGACATCAAAAATGAAATTAAAAAGATATATTGTCAATTACCTCTGATGATACAATTTCAAGCAATTTTTTTAGGCACGACACCTGTGTTTTAATTAATCACTTTTGAGGGATATTTTTCAATGAAATATCTCTCTCTGGTGAGTAATTTAGAATAAATAAATCCATACTTGTATCAATAAAAAAAATAAAGTCCTTTTATTAGCCTCCTCAATTTATTAGACATGGATATTTAAGGATTAGAAAGAACTTTTGACTCTAAGGTTTAGGGTCATTAAACAGGTCACTGGAGCCTTCAACAGTAAATCTGTGCAAGACAGCTTCAGCTGATGACTTCAATCAGGAAATTTGTTTACCAATCATTATAAATCTAATTTCATACAACATATAGACTCAGAGAATCTATATCATATCTAAAGTAATCTTCAGACTCTGCTCTATTTTTGTTAGCATTCAATGAATAGTTTGTAACAGTATCTTTCCCTGTATTTTAAATTCCAGAAATGAAGTCCATTAAAAAACAAACAAACAAACAAAAAAAGACAGATGAACAATCTCTGTGAATTCAGCTTAAATTTGAAGTTATTAATTTGGGATATGAATTTGTGAAATAACACTAGTGCAAAGAGTAATATTGTTTGAAACGGGAGCTAATTCTTTATCTCAAGAAAAATCACAAATAGTGTTTCTGGGGTGTTTAACCATAGTAATGATATAAAATTAGGAATATATTAATTATATATAATAATGAAAAATAATTGTGCTGCTATTTCCCATTTATGACAGGTAAGGAAAGATCAGCTTTTTATTTTTTTCCTGTTTTGTAATTATTAGGTGGACCTATCCTGACATCTCAACATTTTAAATAAGAATAATGGGCATTAGATATTGAAACTCAAAAATTACAGGTTAGAAATTGTATACATGTGTGTGCATGTGTGCATTCAAAATTTGATGTAATTTGTTTTGTATTTTCATCTCCTTAAACCAGTTTCTGCTTTCTGTATTTGTATTTTCTACTTCTACAACATTTATAATAGAAAATTCTTTAGATAGAAATTTTCCTCATAATGAAAGTATTTTGTTATAGCAATTTTTTTTTATTTTTTTGAAAAGGTATGATTATCTATATGAATTGTACACAAACTTTAGAATGCATTCATCCTATGTTTTTTGTTGTTGACCAAATTAATTCTACTTGCAATTTCCCTTCAAAAGAAAAGAAAAAATTACCTCCAGAAGGGAGACTGGAAAAAATGGAAGGATTTTGACTTTTTATTTTGAAAGCTTGATGTAGCTCAATATCTAACAGAACTAACAAGTTTTAACCTATAACTTATATTATTTTAGTGACCTGTATAAGGGATTTTACCTAAAAACCCGGGAATTCTATTATGGGGAATAAGCTGTAGTGAAGGTATTAGTAAAAAACCCATAGTGTTGGTAAGCACATGTGGAAAGCTAAGCATGTATTGAAACATTTTCACTACAGGTGGGGTTGCATAACTTTTAAGCCATTTTTTTCTTTGAAATCTTATGTATATTTAGGTACATTAAATCTTTAATAGAAAAAGTTTTAAAATACATTATGAAGTTGTGCATTTTTAGAATAAGAATGCTGGAAGGCCTAACATTGACGATGATATCATATCAAATAGCTAGTTAACAAATATTAACCATAAATCAGAAACCATGACTATGAAAATTTTTGCTATTGTGCAGAAAGGAATTTTCCTGCACTGTAAAGTGAACATATAAACTAAACAAAAATGTTACCTAAGTCTATCATATAGATAATCATACCTATTCACTATTAGTAGGTGTACTTTTTTGTTTGTGTTTTTCTTGTGGCAACATAAGTAAAATGGAAACTATTCTATTATAATTGAATTCATTTATATAACAAAACAAATTTTACTTTCCATTCAGAGAGAGCTCATACAGTGTCCTATGCTGGTAAATTTTCTCTGTAAAAATTCAATTTTACCTACTTGGCACTTTAATATTTAATAAGCAGAATGGTTAAACTATATACAATGACAGAGGAAATGTGTACATGCTTTAAAATTTAAAAAAATGGGTAAAACAATTCTTAGAAAAGAGAATTTATGTATCTTTTCTCACCTACACATTGCCCACTCTAGTTCACTGTCAGTTTTAAGGTTGAAAATTCTCAAAGTCTTAAGGTGTAACAAATACTGCCCTTATTGAAAGTAAAAGGAATTCTCCCCATTCTTTTAGACTGTTTTAGGCTTGTTCTAGTTTTTGAATGCACTGAAATGGCTAGAAGTGGACAATTGCCATGTTTTTCTCCATACAGTGTGGTTCCTTTATGATAAACAAAAGCTTCAATATTTTAACTAGAATGTTGTTTTCTTTGCTTTTTTGGCACTGGGAATTCCAGAAGAGCTGGACCCCAATGTCCATGTGCTTCTCCATCATCATACATAAATCTGCTTGGAAGAAAAGCAGACAAAAGCATTTTTTGTTGCTGAAGCTTTTTCTGGTGAAAGGTGGTTTTAGGAATACCATTTCTGTGAATACATGCTCATGCTGTAGACCAGTAAAAAATAATAAGGAAGAAAAAATACAGAAGCAAATAAAAAGTGATTATATATTAAAAATTTAAAACGGAATAATTTACTGAACTCTTTAGGTCAAAAATTCTATGAATTTTATCTGTTAAAAAGTTTAAAATTATTTCACTGAAATGGAACACGTTTTTTGATTCAAAAGGGAGTTATGCTTCTGGCAATATCTTAGAGGACAGCAGCTTTATAAATGGTTAGCTCTTCTGCTTTCAGTGCATCTACAAATCCAAATGCAAGGTTAGGTTTTTGTCTGCTCACAGTGTAATTAATAATATGTAGAAAGACCACAGAGAGAGTCGCCCATGGTTTAGTTTGTGTAGATATGGTTTCTTGTTTCTTCTTTTCACACGCATTAAATATCTTCCGAAGGATTTATTTCACATATGCTCCTCTGTTAGCCTGCAGTCGCTGGTTTCCTTACTGCTGCAGATGAAACCTCAGAAGTGGAGCTCTGAAAGGCAGGGCTGTTCTTGCAGAAAAAAAGGAAACAGATGACAACAAAACTATCACACACACAAAAATGTCTCTCTTTTATCATTCTAATCACACCTGATTTTCATTTTTGAAAGTGTAACTCTAACACTACACCTGGGAATAACTGGTCATTACAGCTGAACCTGGCACAACAGCATGTACATGGTTGGGCTTGCCTGAACTCCATGGGATAGAGCTTTAACTGGTAAAAATAAGGATAGCTGCATGCAGATACAGTGGAGCTCTGCTGATTTACACCAGGTCAGGGACTAGTTCTGTGCATTGATTTACTGCAACCAATTTGAACCCATTAGACTTACGCCAGTATAAACCTGAGGAAACCCAGTGGTGAATCAGGCCCAAAAATAAAGAAATCTTTAGATAACTACTTAAGAGCTGTGGAAATATTGGCTGGTTCTCTTAGGACTTCATTACCACATCTGATGAGAATGCTGATTTATGGAGACTAGTAAACAAATCTCAGCAGAAAGGGTGTCTCAGAAAAAAACAAGGAAACATATGCAGTAAAAGAACAGACCATCTCAAGGCTTATATTTTCTTGCACTGTCTGAGCCACACAAAGATTTAATGGAAGACATTTCCAACTAACACTTTGGATTTAAAAGAAGATGAAAGAACCAACACAAAGCCCCTGTGGCCTGTTGATATAAACGACCAGGGGCAAGGAGGATCCTAGCACTTGGTTCATTCAATGACTCATCATGTAACACTGGGCTCATCATTTGACCCCTTCTTGTCTCAGTGAACTCAAGCAGAGATTAGGGTGAAAAATGTAGGTTCCTATTGGAAAACAGATGATTTATAAGAGAACTTCCCTGTGTAAATACATTACAAAGAAGTGGTAAATCCATAAATTTTACATGTACAATCATAAACAATAGAGTGAATATCTGCAACAACCTCAATTTTTCCTTCGTTCTTCAGGTTGCTTTTTTTGTCTTACTGCATTATTCTCATCACAAAACCATGCACATTCTTAACAGATCAGCAGATGAGAGTAATGTTGTTACTTTCTGAATTTGTGGTATGGTAACAGATGCAAGAGTAAAACCAGATTCCGACTCCTCCCATAAATCAGGGAAGGCAATGACGCCAGTTATATCTACTCCAATATCAAAAGTAAGTTTTATAAAAATTGTTTTGGACAGCTGTCTGGACCAAGCAATTTCAGCTGCTGATGCTGTATGCACATGTGTGTGCTGGAGATGCAGATTGAAACCTGTTCACAATCTGTTTTTCAGACAGTACATTTTGTCCTTTACCACATGAACATGTGGCCCACAAACCTGTCGCATAATGAAGGTCATTTTATTCAGTAATGAATTGTGTGCTCCCCAGTTTTTTGTAAGGGAAAACACTCATCAAAATCAAACACAAGGAAAAAAAAATTAAGTTCTCAGCAGCTTTTGTTTTCTTAATTTTACATTTTAATGATTTGGACAGAACTCATCACTTCCATTTTATTAATCAAAATGATCACAAAAGTATTGACAATGAACAGCAAAAATATACAAGCGTTCTTCCAGTGTATCAGACAAAAGATCTAAACATATTTTGACAGACTGCTGCACACAAGGCTAATGGTATAAGAAATGTAGTGTTGGTAAGGTTATGAAATACAGTGGAAAAAAACCACATGCCATAAAAATTTAGATTCTTTCAAAGTTCAAATGTCAGCCAATTAAATCCTCTGTTTAAATGCTGAGACAAAAAGCCACAAAGATCTCAATCCTATCTCATCAGAAGAAGGGGTTTTTTTACTTCCCTGCTGGCAGCTTGTAGATGCAAAAGGTCTTGATATAGAGAAGGGTGCAAGTATAGCAGCAGCTAAGGAGTCTCAATCAGATAAAGTGACATCTGTGACAGATAGCTCTCTTACACAGGAGTCACACAAGCCTTGCTTGCCTTTCTCACGGGAATGATCCACCACTATTACAGTATCTCTAATGTGGCTACTAACATGAAGTTTTAAACTCATTCACAGTTTGAAACAAGATCACATTTACAGTGAAAAGCTGAAGTCTTAAGTAGCATGGAAACTCAGTTCAGTTTTCCTTATCACTTCTCTTCTATAGCTTTAATCAGGTGTTTTATTTATTAGGGGTTCAAAAAATAGTCTCAATGAATAGCCATTCATTTCTCCTGTACTCATATATTTTGTACTTTTGATGTTAGATGAACATGTCTTCAAATAGCAGTTTAAAAAAGATTTTTTTTAAAGTTAAAAAAATTGAACTTTCATGTTAGGTATTACACCATTTGCACAAATATTGAAACAAAAAAGAATTAAAATTAGGCTTTTATGCATTGAAATGCATATATACTAGAAAAAAAAAAGGCATCAGTATTATTTCCTAACATGTTTTCCACATAAAATCCAATCATTAGATATTCCTTTCAGTTCTGAACAGGAAAAAAAAAAAAAGAAAAAAAGAAAATTAAAAGTATTAAAACGTAATTTCAGAAAAATTCCACTTAACTTTGGGGTATCAGGAAAAGATAAAGTAAAAATGTGTCAAAATTTAAATGAAAGGTACAGAAGAAGACACATTTTCTAGAGAGGATTTGGGCATTTTTTTATTAAACAGGCAAACTGGGAGAAAGAAAAATTTGCATATCGGATGAAGGAATAGGGTGGTTACACTAATGATAGGAAAATAAGCAATCTAGGGTATCAAAGGAACAGAATATTAATATTTCTGTCTGGAAAATATCTTCAAGCAGAAAGTGATACACTGTGTAAAATGCACCCAGGAAAGGATTCTGTATACTAAGTGTATACTAAAGTGAAATTTAAATTAGGTTCCTAATCTTTTAGGTTCCTAAAAGAAAATATCTGATGTCACATTACAGATATGACCAAATAGAGAGGAGGATTAGATAATACTTTCAAACACAAGCTTCCTCTTGACTCCATTTTAAGTAATTGGTGCTTGGATCCTTTATCTCTTTGTCTTCTGATATATACTGGTTTTTTGGTTTGGTTTTTTCTGAATGAAGGAAATTTTTTTCTTAATTGAAAAAAATCAGCTGTACTCTAAACATGGCCTCCCATTTCTCAAAAGAAGTAATTTATATTTCAGACATTGTCCATCTATATTTGTTCTTAATAGGATAACTTTCTATGATCTTTTAGTACCAGTGAAGAAAAACCTGTATTTTCCTTTAATTCTAAGTTGATATTGACCTGCAAAGAGCCTGAAAAAATGAATTTGGTGATATAAGCAAGTAAAAAAATCACCAATACTATTAGAGATTATACAAAGTATTTACACTTTTTTTAAAATCAGATTGGCACAAAATATTTAATGTAAGGTAAAAAGTATCTGGTCTTTGCAGAGACATGTATTTATTAAAAAAATGCAGATTTTGTTTTATCCCCTAGAGCTCTTACAAATGCACAAGACACAATCTCAATACATCAGGAGCTGCTTCAAAACAGATTATTGATATTCTGACCCACAGCTCTCTTGGAGGATATTGAGTATCAGCTGCCTCAAAGGTTGGCGCCAACCTTCCTCTTCTATGCACCACAAACCAGAATTAATTGCAAATCAATCGAACAAACTACAACTGATCAGTAAACCAATTAGTAATTTTAGCTGTTCATCCTGTCTTCATTTACTAAGGGGAAAGATGTGGGATGAAGGAAAGTGATTTCTAGTTAACATTTACGATTTTTTTTTCACTCTGGTAACAAGGATGCCCTTGTAAAAACATTTCAAGCAGGGATATATCCAAGCTAAGCAACTCCATCACTTTCATTACATTCTTCTTATGATTCTTTTTCCTTATGGTTCTTTTATTTTTTGCCCCAAGGCTTTCTTCTGATTTTACTGGAGTAAATTTTTATATTTATATTTTCCTGTGTCTTACCCATGAGTTCACCACTGTTTTTGAATTTATCAGAACATTCAGAGTGCAAATACCTACACCCACGTGCATTAACTATTATTCTGACTTTTACTGGATTACTACATTGCTGCTTGCTGTTTCTAAAATTGGAGGAATCTGTAGCCACCTCTGGAAAACCCATAACTGTACTCTTAAAGAGTAGCTTTTTTTAAAATTTGATTGAGATTTGATGGTTTTTTTCTTACCTTGCAAACAATTCAAGAAATAAATTATTTTCTAACAATCTACATATCACTTGAGTATAAGTAATTTGCAGTTTAAACAAGGTAATAATTCATGTCATATCTACATTGACTTCAACTTTCTCATTATGCCAAAGTAGGTGATTCCATGGAAAATCTATTCAGTTGAATGTATTATAAGATGTCATTAAAACTCAGCAGATTATATTTTATACAAAAATATATCTTATGAGGTAAAAGAGTTATGTGAAAAAAAAAGTACTTTAACTAACGAAGTCAAGGGAAAAAAACCCAAGTAATACTCAGTACAGGTACATTTCAACGTCTCAAAATTTCCTGAAACATCAGAATGCATATACAAAAGAAGTTTTATGTCTCTTCCTTTACAGCAAATAGGTATCCAAGGAATTAAATGTCTAGAATTGTCTGTTACTAGTAGATTACTCAGTAGACCTTTATAGAATTAGTTTTAATAAGTAAAAATTATTTTTTTCATAATTATTTAGATTCTAAAGTCTGGATCATCTTGATAAAACAAAGAGAATTTACCAGAAATAATACAAGATATAATATATTTTCTGGTCTCAAACCACTATATATAACCTCTAATAAAAAAGAAAATATATACATAATTTTCCAAGGAAACAGTATATTTTGTGTGAGACTATCTAATACTGAACAGGTTGAAAACTGAACTCCAAAAGCCTGACTGATTGTGACAGCAGCACCTTTCACCAGCTGATTGAAATTAACAGTTTCTTTCATTTGTCCTAATTAAGACCAATGGGAGTTCTGGAATTCACCAAAGGTGTTCCGAGTTGCTCTCTTGTTTAGGTGTTGGTGGTATCAGCTTCTACTTTATTCATCAAACAGTTTAGTCTAACTTGAGAACAACTCCTTTCTTAGGGCTCTCTTTCAAGAAGTGCTTGGATTGATATCTTCTATGAGTGCTTCTTAATAGAGAGCACTGCAGTTAGTGATGAAAAGGATATAATTTCTGGTGAAAGATTAATACATGGTGGGAGCAACTCTGACAACATGAATACAAAAGTGTTACTGAACAAGCAGTTGCTACGGACTCACAGAAAACTCTGCTAACCTTTTATAGGGACTACAACTCCTCTGCTATGAAAAGGCCAGAGTTGGAACATACTCAGTGTGGGGACAGCACCACTTTCAGTGCTGAGTCC
This sequence comes from Molothrus aeneus, assembly GCF_037042795.1. Classification (NCBI taxonomy): domain Eukaryota; kingdom Metazoa; phylum Chordata; class Aves; order Passeriformes; family Icteridae; genus Molothrus; species Molothrus aeneus. The sequence goes on from NC_089680.1 coordinate 39,380,464, forward strand.
TGCAGGAGCATTTCATAGTTTATAATCTGGATGCCTGGGGTTAGAGAAAAGGTTGCATTAGAAAGGAGTACACAGCAGGTTTGAGGACCATCCTGACTGCAGCTGCAGAACTCTCACACCTGGACATGTCTGGATCCCCATGAGCTCTGGGGACTGGCACTGCTATATTTTTTTTTCTTAGCACTACCCTCTAAGTCACGATGACACATACTGCAAAGGGCTGCCTTTAAAACGGGATCAGATGAGGAGAGCATAATCTTCTGTTTCGTAATATGGCAGATCCAGCATGCACCCAAGGATGGCAGGCACAGGCTTAGCTCCCAGAGCATGCTGGCACTCTTTTTAAACTCCCATCTGTAATGAAAATGCTGTGCTCACCAGTCTGGTTGCAACCATGCTCTTGCAACTGCACACACCAAACCACATTTTCTGACCATCAATACAAACAGAAAGAGACTGAGGAAAGTATGACTGAGAACTGCAGTGAATCCTGCAGCTCTGGTCCACAGACTCTCCAGGCCAGCATTTTGGTGTGACTAAAGACTCACTTCACTAATTACTCATAGTGAGGTCTGGAAAATGAGAAAGTACTTCAAATTCTCACTTCTGAGACTTGCCCAAGGTTATTATGCATGATGCATCTACTGTATAACTGTAATTTTACAGCTATTATATATGACAGTTCTACCATGCTCAGAGTTTTAAACTGGTTATTAGATGTATACCTATAAATTTCAGACTTTCCTCTTAAATGGATTTCAAGCACATTAGGAAGTCATAAATTAAGTGCTATTATATTTGAGAGAAAACTTTAGTATTGAAATTTTATTGTAAAGTATTCAAAATCTCCTAATTTTGTCTTCATTGCTATGGAATAAATGGTTGTAGAATCATAAGTCATTTCAGATTGTCATTTATATGGTGTCATTCAGAGAATGATGTATTATTGGACTTTCATTGAAGAAATGAAAAAAACCTTGAAATAAAAGTTGTATAGTGGGTTGATTGTTGTTTTTTTTTCCTCCTTGGGAGATTAATGGGCCATTTAACTGAAAGATGCATGTGTTGTATTTCATCTTTTTTAATGTAATTATTACAGAGGAGGTGGAGGGTTTAGACATTTACAGAGACGAAATTGTCCAGCGCTTCAAATGTAATTTCAGTAGCAATGGATTTGGTTCAATTTTCTGACATACTTGGGCAACTTAACTGGTGAATGTTTTTAATATATTTGCTGGTTCTTCTTGTTAAAATCTGCTTATGTAGTGCACATACAAATACTTTTGATGTGCTTAATCCTTCTTGTAATATCTCTCACAGTCCTTACTCTTACATGCGCTATGCAGAGGAGAGATAACTCATGATGATGATCAGGTCTAATTCCCACAATCCAGGTTTTCTTTCCAGAATTTTCTGCTCTAGAGTTCCTGTGTGACCTTGAGTAAACACATCTGTATCCATGTCTTCAGCTTGGGTCTTTGGCTTTTCATGGTGCTTTCTTCAACTTTTGCTTTTGGCTAATCATGATCCTGAAACTGTCCTCACTTCTGAAGATATCAATTAAAAGCATCACAGCTCTTCCTGAAAATGCTGCAGTATGCTTTACTCTTTCTGAATTTCTGAAAACTGCAAACCTGGAGCTTACTGTTTCTGAACTGTGTGTTTGAGCTCTGCTTCGGTCCCTGTCCCTGAGCAAAGCCATAGGTGTACCACCATGAGCCAGTGACAGCCCAGGCACCTGACTGCTCCCAGGTCAGGGATACCAGTGGGCAGGAGAAGGGCACACCATGGTGTCTGGATGGCCACATTGAGAGTGGACACACTGCATAGCTCCACTTTTAGTTTCCAGGCCTTTACTTCCTCCTGGAAGTGAGGAAGAGTAGTTGTTCATGTAAACACTGGGGTGTCAGTGACTGTCTTCTCACCCAGAATCCAAGGCCTGTACCTGTTTCCTTGCACTATAAAATAAGTGGCCTGGCCCATAAAGGTCATCAGGAACATCTGAATCATCATCCAGACCTTGCCCAGGTATGAGCAGCACTTGGGTCAGGCCAGAGCTCTGCCAGAAGGCATACTAGCAGTTGTATGGGAGGGGGCTGAGCTCAAGTCCAAATCCTATTCAGCTTCCTGAAGCAGACAGACAACCAGATACCACAGCGAGGGAATGGGAAAGCTGAGCTACCAGCAGAGCAGCAGAGGAGTAGGGAAGGTCTGCCAGGTCTTCCCTAGAAAGGGAAGGAGAAAGGAGAAGGAAGATCAGGTAAACCCACACACATAGACTTAGCACTATGGCACTACCGCCAAAAATAGTAGAATGTATACTGATCCTGATCTGTGACAAATCCTCATCATAATTTATGTATGCTTACAATTACAAAAATTAGGTGATGAGTATGCTTTGCATTTGATATCAGTGGGTGTGGATACATTTGTGATTGACTTTGACAGCAGCCACTCAGAATCAGTTTGTCCTCTTAAAAAATAATCCATATCCACAAATATTATAGATTTTTTGAATTACCTAATTTTTTCCTGCTCCAAAAAATGTATGTTCCCTTTCCCATGTTTTTACCCACATAAATATTCTGGGTGAGACCCTTCCAACTGAGAACCCTTCAGAAGCAGCTGTGTTCCCTGAAGAAGTCCATTCCTTCTCCAGTACACCTATGTTGATAAAAAGGGACTCACGTGCTCTAGTTGGTATTATTTTCCCAAAGTGAGAGGACAAGTGGCCCACTTCACAAAGGAATTACTCTCCCCATAGGATGGTATAACATATATACATATGTTACCTTTATTCAAAACTGCTGTTAAAAATACAAGCTGGATTAACATGGAGTCAGCTTCTTTCAGCAATGGAGTAAAAAATTCTAAAGAGACCAAATACTTCAAGATAATTTCACAAATACTGAAAATTTCCAGACTTCCTGTCATATTTAATTTAACTGATGACATAAACACTAGGCAGGGTTGCACAGAATTATTTTGTTTTTTTATGAACCTCAATTTTTTTCTCTATTATACTCTTTAGCACTTACAATTGCCTTGTGAACTGAAGGGAAATGCATCATTAGTCCCTGAAAAGCACCATGTGTTTAATTATTTAGACATGTAGGGAGATTAGACCTCTTAAGACAGAAGTTCTTTTCAAACAACAAAGTCATAATTTGCTACTATTTTCTCCTACTCTTTTTTTTTTTTATTGTCAGATTTTGGAGATTTTTACAGTCATATTTTTATATTATTCTGCACTATTATTAAATTCACAGAGGGCATTAAAAAGTCTTTCTAATGGAATGTATTTTTCAAGGCACTGACTGTAAATTCCCAGAAAAAATTTAGCCTTTTCTCAAACATGTGATAGGCTTTTCTCCTATCCAATAGGAAGTGAAATCTGAAATATCTTCACATATTTGGTAATATAAAAATGCCTTGTTATTTTAAACAGTAGAGTGAATTGTAGCAGTTTTCTAAAGTTCTTTCATTTACCAAGAATAGATAACAATCACATCATTTGGAATTCTTCTAAGTTTCCACATTTCTCAGGAGATGTTTAATTGATCAACATGGAATCATTCATGGTGATGAGGATATTCACTTAAAACTATTTCATGATTCGAATGATTTTCGAATTTTCAAAGCAAAGTACTTTTCTTGGTACTCTATTTTCATTTTGGTATTCAAGTTTAAAAATTGAAATGGAGAAGAAGAGTTTTAAATTCTAGGATTTAAAAAAAGAAAAAAGAGGTGTCAAACTTTCTAAAATCTATATATCAGAAAATACTGCTGGCTTATTCATAGGACCAAAGGTCTTAATTTTGCTATGTTCATTACTTGATGGAGAGCTGATAAATTTCAGTGAGCTTCTCCACTGTGATGGAGAAGCTGACAGGGTACGCTAGATTAAGTGGCATGAAAAGTTGAAGAGGTATTCAATTAAAGGATTGAAGAACTGTCATACACTTAATGCTTGTTGACATTAGAGTGATTTTTTTTCTTTTTTTTTTTTTTTCCCTGTTTAAATAGGGCCTGTCAAACAAATATGATACTCTTTTTTGATAATATTCCAATTTGGTCTATAAAGATAACCACAGAGACATAAAAGGTCTAAACTTTTAACAGGTTTTGCATTAGTATCACATGATATTCTGTTTGAGACATTAGCATTATGCAGTATCAATAAAACACATATTAAAATTTGGTTATTAGATGGTTTTCAAAAAGTATTTGTCCAAGGAGAATCATTGTCAAATGAGGAATTTACACTGGGATTCCACAAAGCCCCAGTGCTACTCAACATTTTAACAAACGATCTGCAAGTATGTGTAAATCCCTGCTCTTAAAATTTGAAGACAATACAAAAATGATAGATTTTTAATATTGACAAGGACAGGCAGCCATAATTAGTCATCAAGTAAACTGGGGCAGCTTATTCAGTATGTATTTTAATACACCCAAGGCTAAAATAATCTGCCAACGAATAGTGAACACAGGCAACATCTTCATGAGAAAAACTTTGATTCTTCAGATTTTGTGGTAGATGAGACCCGAACATGGCTATACCAAGAATTAATTCTTGGATATCTACATGAAAGAAAATGGTAGTGAACCAGAGAAGATACTGTAGAAGTGCATTGTAGAAGATACTGTAGAAGAGAAGAACTCTTAAGAGCTCCATCTGTTTAACTTCACAGAAAGAGGATTGAATAGTAGTTTGATTAAAGGTTGGAAACCAGATATCAGTGATATCTTAATCTAGCTGGAAGAAGTACAATAAGAAACAGTAGTGGGAAGCTGAATCCAGACGTGTAAACTGGGAAAAAAACCATGAGTGTAGAAAAGACTTCAGCCAGTTGAAAAATCACAGAAGTAATAGACTTTTAATCTCTTGATTTTTTCATTTCAGTCTGATGGAAAGGGTTACTGAATATTCTCTGAGTTCAGTAGATAATAGTTTTTAATCCAAATTAAATGTTAGAATATTATTTATCATGTGCTCTTTCCATAAAATCCATTATGATTAGGGCCTGCCTTAGTATGTGTTGTATAATATTGAGGTATTTAAAACCAAACACTGGAGACAGGAATGGAAATTTGATTGAAGTCTTCAATCTGAGAATTTTTTATATCCTCTGTCACATCTGGGAAAAAATCATGTCTAACAAAATAATTCTATTGGATACATACTTAAATGTTTATGAATTGCTCAATCATTAAAATGATAACACATAGTGTAAAGAGTCATAAATTCAAATGGAAGACCTCAAAGAAGTAGGAAATTAAATTGAAGAGAATTTTTTTAACACAGTGGGCCTGCCAATCCCAAGATGGAGTCACCTTGAGTACCTTTGATGTTTGTATAAAAATAAATTCTTCATTAGCTTAATTGAAAATGACTCATGGGAACCTTGATTTGAATAGTAGCTCACATCTATGATAAGAGAATTGATAAGGGTTGGGGCAGATCTAAAATGCATTCATTCAGTTTTGTTACTCTATATTCTTTATTTAGACTTGGCCTGTCTGGAAGCAATCACAGAAGTTTGAATGTTTATATGAAACACTGAGACAGCAGAACATCTGATTCTGGGTGATTTTCAACACTTTCCAAGATTAGCAAGAGCACCTGAAGGAAGAACTGAGATGCTGTGTATTTAGGAAACCTATACATTAATTGCTCATTCTGCACTTGGATTAGGACAGTATTAGCTCACCACCTAGAGAACAAGCCATAAGTCTATGGGAATGGGTGACATGGCTGTGAGGGAACCAGGGGATGTTTTTGCCAAGTCACTCTCTATGGTATTGGAAAATTCATAGTGCTCAGGTGAGGATCCCAGTGACCAAGAAAAGGATCCTATTTTTTTAAAAAAGGGGGAGAAAAGAAGACCTGGGTGACTACACAGCTGTCACAATCACCTCTGTGCCTGGGAGGGTCATGGAGCAGATCCTTATGGAAACAATGGCCAGGCACATGCAGTGCCTAGGCCACTAGGCCTAGACTAGGAGGTTATCTGAGGTAAACCAGCAGGTTTCACCAAGGGCAAATTGTGCCTGACCAATCTGGAGGCCTTCTATAGATGGAGTGACTGTGATGACAGACAAGGGAAGGTCACCTGATGTCATCTCCCTAAACTACTACAGAAGGTTTTTAACAGGCAGTTGAAAACCTGACACTAATGTTACTGAATTGGAGAGACCTGGATTTGAAGGATGGACTGTCTGGTGGAGAAGGAATTGTCTGGCTGGACACAGCCAGAGAGTTGTGGTCAAAGGCTGCATGTCCAGGTGGGATCTTGTGATGAGGGGTTCCCTCAGGGCTCTGTCTTGGGACTGGTACCTTTTAGTATCTTTGTCAGTGACACAGGCCATGGGACCAAGGGCACCCTCAACACAGGAAACACATGAACCTCTTAGAGAAGGTCTAGAGGAGGCCACAAAGATGATCAGTGCTGGAGCAACTGTCCTACAAAGGCAGGCTGAGTTGGGGTTGATTAGGATTGAGGTGAGAAGGCTCCAGAGAAAACTTCATTGCAACCTTTTAGTACCTAAAAGGGGCTTTCTATTGAGCTTACACCAGGAATATTAGGTTAGTTTATGAGTAAGTTTAGAAACAGACAGGACAAGAGGCTTCTCAGCAGTAAGAGCTGATGTTGCTCCAGCAGGTTTAAAAATACTCATGTAGGCAAAAGATATCAAGAGGTGTTTTTTAGATATAATTACAATAGAAAAAGTGGAATCTAAGCCTTGCATTCATTCTCTTCTTGGAGCCTCTGTTGCTAGTGAAACTTCCTCTACAGAATTTTCAACAATGGTTTATGAATATTTCTAATGCCACTTATGTGATAAAAGTTAGATACGTCTAGATGCCAAACTAGATACTAAAGTTATCTGTCTATCTTGCTTTATAGTCAGTTAATTACTTTAGTAAATAATAGGTGATGAGGAAGTAGAAGGCATCACATTCAGCATATTAATTGCTGAGTGACTAATGAAGGAACACTTTCCCATCATTTTAGATTGAATTGCCAGTGAAAGCCATAAGGTCTACACCTGTCACCACTAAACCAAGCTAAGTTACTTAACATGTGAAAGCAGTCCAGTGCAATATGCTATTTCACACTAGGCAATCTGAATACATGCTCTGTTTAGAAAATATAATGTTTCTCTTTTGAATTACTATTGAATTTAAATCTTTTATATTTTTTCTCATAAGAAGTGTACATTCCCTATGTTTTGCCACATCCAAAAACATTTTAAACTAAGTTTATACCATTTTATTTCATCAAGATTAAATAGCATAAGTTATTAATTTTCTTTCAGATTTTCCTTGCCTTTTAATTTTTTGTTGTAATTCTTTGGATCTAGCATATGTACAAAATCAAAATTACCCATAATAGTGCTGGGATACTTTACTTTATTAAAAGCAGCATTTGTTATTTTAATTCCTAATTGTTTCATGTAATATTGGGTACTTGTCTGAGAAGAAGAATCTCTTCCCTTCTTCCTATCTGCCACAGTTAAATTATATATAATTATTACATAATTACATGTGTGCTGTCTTCCTTTGCAGGATAATGATAGGCGTGACTTAAAAAAACCTGCAGGTATTTAGGTAAAACGACATGGTAGGTCAATTGCTAAAGTACCACAAGAAATTATCCCACATATGTGCTGAACAGTCTTGTCAGCTATTAACATCACAACTATAGCTCCAAAGATGGAAAGAAAGAACTGTTTGCTTAGAGGTGTTTGCTAGCATGCAACAATTGAATGAGAATAAAGCAGTTTTGCTTATAGTTTATCTGATAAGAATCTGTCTTCTCTTAAACCATTAGGTCTATGCTATTCACTATTTCTGACAGAGAGGTATTTTGATCCACCAATAGTCTCCTTGGCCAATAATCTTATTGGGTTTAGCATTGATGGTCATTATGCACAGCACATCAGTAAGGGATGGATAACAGAAACAAGCTGGTGCCATATTGTCTAAGATACCAAACTGATAATTCAAACCTAAGTCTCTGGTACTAATCTTCCAGACTTAACAACTTTTTATTCATATATGTTGCATGAGGAAACTGAGTGGCTTTGCATGTTTTCACTCAGCAAATATCTATTCAAACTCTTACCTGATTGTTAAATTTCAAAGCCAGGACTATGGTGCTTAGATTGAACTGTGTACACTCACAGCTCAGACCAGAAGAGGCAGGAACAGAGCTTTTACTATTTTCTTTTGTACTTGAGATTTCTAGGTAACTGCAGTTTGTCTATTATGTAACTGCTACAATTTAAAGCAACCTGATTGATTGGTGATGCATATTTGTGTATTCCTGATTTCCCTACAATATATTTCAAAAACACTTGCCCCATCAGTATTGCCAGAATATGAATGCCTTCCTTTTGCTTGTATTTCATGTGCTATAATCTTTTCTTTGCATCATGCTCAGGGTGTCTTTAGCCCCTTTTTATTGAAAAGGATAAGTTATTTTTTAAATCTTTTTTTTTTTTTTTCCTTTTTCCTTCATAATGCTGTGCTATTTGGATTTTTTAAAGTTACTGACAATAAGGATACTGACAATACTGAGGATAAACATTCCTGATACTGGAAGGCTACCCAGTACTTACTGGGAAAAAAGAACTTAGAAAATACCTTTCCACAATACAATGAAACTTTATCATCAGGATACTTGAATAAAACAGACAAACAAAAAGATAGAGTCAGTACAAAGTTAACCTCCCCCCCCCCCCCGCCCTATATTTTAGCAGCTGCTACCACCTGTAACTACCTCATTCTAATTCAATACCTCTACCATGGAGCTGTTGAAAGGGTGGATAACTTGATACTGTCTCAGTCCGCAGGAAAACAGTAGTGGTTGTAGCCCAAACACAGAGTCAAGTATGGGAGAGAAGACTCTTATAGTTAGTTCCAGAGGATATGTCACTTTTCTGTGAAACGACTATGTGGATTCTCTAAAAAGACATGTTTTTTTATTGTCAGACAGCTAGATAAAGCCATAGAAACCTATGTGCCATGTATGTGCAGTTGTATCTATCCCACTCCACATTCACTGCATTTTCCTACCCCAATTACTACTACACCACAAGCACAGCTATGGCAGGGGATCCCATTACAACCCAGATGACCCCTCTTGGTTAAAGCACAGTTCAAGCTGTCTAGTTTCTTATTCTCTAGCATTTCTGTTGAGGTGAACCATAAGAACTCTGAGTGCAAATTCTTTGTAACAGAATGAAAAAAGGAATGAAAAAAGATCTATCTGTCCTAAAAAGAGATGTGTTCACACTGGGTCTATCACCACAATGACTCTGTAGCACATCAAGTCATCAGACCTTGCACTGTGCACAAAGCTGAAACTGTGAGCGTTGATCAAGATTTCTTGTCTTTATAGTCACTTTTACTTGCAGCTGCCCAGACTTTGCACTTTCTGGACACAGAGATCCTACCTACACTGCAATGCACCAGCTGCATTGTAACCATGTGAGACAGCAGCATATTTTATTTTCTTGTCCAGCAACCAAAGAAGAAGCTTTTGCACTAAGAATAGAGAATGAAAAAGGAGCTCAAGAGAGTGTAAGGAAAGATACAGCTATTTGGATTTGGAAGTACTGGATGTTATAGAGCAATAGAAAATTTAGGATGCAAAACTGTTTGATAAGGATACCCAGATTCTGTCACAGCTTTAGTATTTAGGTCCACAAATAAAGTTCAAACTCAAAGAAATGATTGTCCAGTTTATTTTTTTTAAGAGCTTAAGAGCAGTAGGGGGCAAGAAAGCAGCTGCCTATGGTTCAATTTGCTACTGAGACAGAGAATTCTCTTGAGTAGACACACAGTTGTATGAAGTTTATATTATTCTGATAGTGGTGCAATAAACCTGAAGTCTATGTAAAAATCTCTTACAGATATTTTGGGCATTCTGCACCAGTATCAGTGGACTAGCACTTGATAGATTTAATCTGCAAGAGGACTTTTGACAGACTGGATCGATGTGTTGAGGACAGCAGCATGAGGTTCCACAAGGACACATGGTGGAGGAAATGGACTTAAGTTGCCCCAGGGTAAAGAAATTTAGAAAAAAAAAATCACTATAAGAGGGGTTAGGCATTGGAATAAGTTGCCCAGGTGGTAGAATAGTTGTCTGTTAAAGCAAAGTCACCTTGCTGTGGCACTTGGAGATATAGATTTGGGGATTGATGACTACCATTGATTATGGTGGTACTGGGTTGGACTAGGTGATCTTCCAACCTTGATGATTCTGTGAACGTAGATTTAAGTTGGATATTAGGAAGAAATTCTTTATTGTGGGTGGGGTGATGCAGTAGAACAGTTTGCACAGAGAAGCTGTGGCTGCCCCACTCCTGGCAGTGTTCAAGGCCAGGTAGGATGGGGCTTTGAATGATCCGATCTGGTGAAAGTTGACCCCATCCATAGAAGGAGGGTGGTGACTAGATGATTGTTAAGGTCCCTTCCAGCCCAAATTATTCTATGACTCTATGATTTTGTTTAGCAAATGATTTCTAAGCGGTATCAGCTCCAGAATGACAGCACAGTCCTGGTTAGTGTTTCATCTAGTGATATTAAGCTGCTATCTGCAGACACCTGGACAGATCCTCAACTGATTTAAGTGGTTGTCACACTGTTTATTTGTTTAAGCATTTGCACCAAGTGAAAAGCTTGACTGTGTCTATATAGACACTGTCAGACACCATCTATATAGTAAATCACAGATAATTTTGTGTCTACTTGTGTGGGTTTTTGATCTTAGTTATGGTTTCTGTGTATGACAGTGACTACACATAGTCAGATTTTTTTATAAAATAACATGCCAAAACAAAAATTTAATCCATGTTTTCAATTTTTTTTCAGCTTAATACAGTAAGAAAATAGTACTAGTAAATACAGATGAACAAAAATTCAGTGATTTTATACATATACACATATAGACATACACATACACATCCTGCACTGCCCACACATCCCACCTTTATTATATTTAAAAACAAAATTGAAGAAAAATTATTTGCATGAGTAAATTACTTAATTTAAGTACAAGATCACAATCCAAAGCACCATTTGGTGGTTATACTTTGGGTACTATCTGGTTTAGAATTGGTTTTTATAATTCCCTTCTATTACAGTATTGAATCCCACAAAAACTGTAGGACCTTACATGATAATATTATAAACTGGTTTGTCAGTCATACTTCTGTGATTTCTGAAATAGAACTTTTATTGGAGACTGAATTTCTCTCAGTCTTTCAGAAAGTATTATCTGCATTTGGTTGAGCCAGAAAAACAAAGTAAAATTAATTGCATTTCAGTTTATCATCTTTCTAATGCCTTCCATAGACCACTATCAAATTTGTACAAATTAAGACCAGGACCTCAGTGTACCATAAATACATCATGTCTTCAGGTCATTGACAAACTACTTGGTCTCAATCTATATCTCAAGAAACCTGGAACATGAATTAAGTTTCAATGGTTGTGTTTTGTTAAGAATGGAATACTAGAGAGCACTAGAAGGAAGATATAATTTAGAAAGCAATGAATTCTTGAAGAATCTCTCAACTTAGGAATCAGTAACAGTATTTTCAAATGACAGAAGTAATCCAACAACAATATGGCAATGCTCAAAAACCACCACTAATGTTTTTATATGATTTCAGTTTGGTTTAGATTGTTAACCAATCACTAGAGGCAGGGGGGGAACATTAAGATATCAACTGCACATTATATTTTCTTTATTTTTTTTACATATACACTAAATCTTATAGATATGGCATTATTAGTGTGGTGTAGTACTGAGATTTTTATTAAATCATTTACCGGAATGAATGTTTTAGCTAACAAATTGCTTGTAGGGATAAAATGCTATTTACATGGAAAATAAGTGAAAGGATGAAAACATGAAAATTAATAGCCACAACTAATTGGCTCATAGAAAGTGTCCAAACTGTTTCTGATTCCAAATCCAAATTATTTCAATATTTTCTTCCCCCTGTTTTATTTATTTGTGTTTGTAATTTTAAGAAATTCTAAAATGTGCAACAGCAACAAGAAAGTTTCCAGAGGCACTTGCGAGGGTCTCCTGGAGATAAGTGGCACTTCTGAAATAGCTGCCAAGGAAAACAAGTACACAGGGAATCACCCATTTGCCCAAGGTAGGAATAAAAACAGAGCAGCAATCCAAGTTGTCAATGCTGCCACACACTGCTCCGGGGCAAAGGGAGCAACTATTTAAAATGAAAAAGAATGTTAGTTTAGCTGAATAATGTCACAAGAGGGCCTGATAAGTACAGTAGCAGAGTCAACATTTCCACAGGCCACAAGAACAAAATCAAAACTGATTTTGGTTTCAATACTGAAATGACAAAACCACAGTTTTCTTGCTGTGAACACAGAACTATAACATAAATTCAATGATGTTTTCTTCCTACATTGAATTGTCTCAAAAAATTGTAAGATGGGATATTAATAGCAGAAAATTTAAAGATTTGGGACCCATAAAGGCTGTAGTGTGTATATGCGTATATTTTAATCTTGGCTATATTTTGATTCTGGAATTGAGCAGTGTAGATAGAACAGCACCAGGTACAGCCCCATCCACTTAGTTGTTCTTACAAGAAAATCCACAAAATCTCTGTCCTCAAAAGCCCCGGCCTTCAACATGCTTTCTGTGCTGCAGCACAGTCTCAGTTGACTGTTACAAAAATACACTTGCAAGAGGCTATGCTCTGTCTTTTTATACTGATTCAGCTAATTCAAGGTGAAAAACTGCAGCTGGCTGTGGTTGCACATACATGCCACAGTCACAGAGGTAACACACAGAAGCTATGGCAGATCCAGGTCAGCTGCTTGTGGACTCGAGCAGGTTAGAGCTGAGCCACCCTGCACACCTGTGCTGGGGCCAGAAGCCATTCTCTGGAAGGATGCCTATTTTTGTGCACACACAGCCAAAGATACATTGCAATGAAAATGAGTATCTGGAACAGTTGTGCTACTGCTGTTGTCTAGAAATCAATTTCTGTGTAGCCCCAAGACTCTTGTCTGTAATACCTGTCTTCCTGCAAATCAGCAGGCAGAAGGAACATTGTTAGCATTTTTGTGCTTTTGCAGTTTTCAGTTTTGCCTATCCTGCAGGAATGGGCTATTTTTACCCCAGCAATGTAGTGATATTTAATGGAATTCATTTGAAGGCCAGTACTGCATGTTTATGCTTTTCATGAAAAGGTATTATTCTAATTTTAATGTAATGAAATTTTCATTTCAGTAAAAATTGCCATTATATTTTAACAACTCAGTAAGACTCTGTTTGACTCTTTCCCTCTCATTTTAGTAAAATGTTCTCTATTCATTCACAAAGCAGTTTGCAGCCAAATCATTAAATTAAAATTACTATATTCCTTTTTCAAAACCTAAAGTAAAAAGTAATTACAAATCAGTGTATGATTCCCAGTAAGAGGCCCAGTATTCGGCTCAATAATCAGTGTCACTTCAACAACAGAATCATAAAGACTATTTAACTTTCTAAAGTAAAATTTTCTTTAAGAGAAAATAAAATGAATTCAACTAGAACCATAGGATGAAAAGCTAATGTCTCTATCTGCTGCAAACCTGCTATTTAGGCTTGGGATAAATTTCTGCACTACTGTCTATATTATGATATATTTTTTGTTGTATTCTAAGTATTAAACTCTTTGATTAAATAGCATGAAGGGGTTAATAGTGCCAAGGTAAGTAATTTCTTTGTAAAGAAAAGAGAATAGCTGACATTATGTGCAGTATAATTATTTTTTATTAATTGAATTGAAATACTGAACATTAAATTGTGATACTTAGTCATATAATCCTTTGTAATTATATATTCTACAATAAAAGCCTTTCAATTAAATTTTATTACAAGTCTAAAATTCAAAAAACACCCATCTTTACAACAGAAGCAGTCAGTGGCTATGGTTTTTGAATAATTTTTCTCAGAAATTAAAAGCAAACTGGGAAAAATTGGCATTATTTTGTCATTTTAGAATTACAACATTTGCCCACCAAATCCTACACAATTGTAGATAAAAGCTCTTACAAGAGCAAAAAATGTGTCTCTTTTTTTTCTATTGCTACAAAATATTGATGAAGTGCTCTATTGAGGTAGAGATCTCATTAATTATTTGATTTACAGAAAAAGAAGACAGAGGGAAATGAGTGCTGTGGCTAATGCCATGATGTACCATCTTGAGACTTAAGATCTTTTTAATGTATTCGGCAACGATGCAGCTGAAAGAGGAAAGAGGGAACTGAATGGATCCATTAATTTAATTGAAGTGAGCTCTGACAAGAGATAAAACATCTCAGGCTCTGCATCTCTTCAGGATGCATCAGCACTACAGTAAACAGTAAATGATCCACAGACGCAGACACAGATACACACACAAACACACACACAAAGTTAAAGGTACACATAGATTTTCACACATACACACACTCACACACCCACCCACACAACACACCTCCACCCCCCTTCTCACTCTCTCACTCACTCACTCACTCACTCACTCACTCACTCACTCACTCACTCACTCACTCACTCACTCTCTCACAGGTTTATATAGATTCTAGAGACCTCAAGGCCAGAGAGCACTTTAACAAACTTCACAAAGTATTCAGCATAGAATCATGAAATGGCCTAGATTGGAAGTGTTCTTAAGCATCATCTGATTTCAACCTCTCTGCTGTCAGCAGGGACAATAGATCATGTTACCCAGAGCTCCATCCAACCTGGCCTTGAACTCTTCCAGGGATGGGGCATTCACAACTTCCCTGGGCAGCATGTGCCAGTGCCTCATACCCCACAGTAAAGAATTTTTCCTAATATCTGATATAATCTCTCTCATTCCCCCCATCCTGTCTTTACAAGCTCTTGTAAAAGTCCCTTTCCACCTTTCTTGTAGGTTTTCCCTTCAGCTACTGGAAGGACACAATTAGGTCACTGGCTACATCAAATGCACTTTCATGAACAACTCCTGGGTTAGCCATAAGTTATTCAGACATCTTAGAGAAAAGTTGCATTTGTTTTGGTTTTTTCTTTTTTTGCAATTTTCGCTGTCTTACACTTTTTTGAAAGGTGAAGGAGAGCAGACTGTACTGCCCCTTGTAGAATCTCCAGTGCTGCTTTGGATGTGTTACTCCTGTTTCCCCGCATGGAAGAGAGAATTTGCTTTAAAAGAAGAATACTGCTTCTCATATGTAAGTTCTTAGTGGTTACTATAAGCATTCTCATGTAATACCATAACCAATTTTTAATAATAATATGAAATGATACCACTTTACTAATATTGTAGAATACCTGGGTTCATATCCCATAATTACTGTGATTAATAGCACGGGGCTATAGCAGCAAGACATTCCTAAAGGAATACAAAATGACACCATTTTTCAGACCACAGTTTTAATGATGGCATGCTTCCTGACATCTGGGCTAATACCAGGAGAATTGAACAAAATCAGAAAATAAAGTTTAGATACTGATGCTGAACATTCTGAACTTTTTGGGAAATTTTATAATTTCCTACCTGATACTACCTATTGCTACTTAATATAGATATTAAGACACAGCTGAGCTGGCTGCAAATACCTCCCATCTGTGACATGAACAAACAGAAACTTTCTTCTGTGACAAGGGACACCCTGTGAAATTACAGTCCTGGGTACTTCAAGGTTTTTCAAGTTACTTTGCACTCCAACAATCTTTCTGTAAGCCTTTCTTAATTAAAAGAAAAAAATTTCAGGCAATTTCAAAAGCTAATTGTATTTTTTATATACACAAAGAATACAAGTTCCCCTTTATTGAACTGTGGAAATTGTATTCAAAGAATAAAATTTACTTTTTCCTGTCATATGAACACACTCATGTTTTCTCTTATGCATTCTTTTGCCCTATGAATTCACAGTAAAGCAAAACCAATATCTGGTCTCTTAAATTAAAGTTAATGTTTGTGATCAAGGGTTTAAAACAGTACTAAATAAGAAAAAAATGTGAAACATTTCAAAAGTAAGTGGAAAATGAACATAGTTTCCTGAAGTAGGAGCTTCGAGTTCAGGGTTACTCAGGGAACTGGGGACAGTGAGGAATAGAATAGTTCTAGCAGGATTTTAAAAATTCAGGGACTGCTTTGGGAGTCACACAGAGATGGATTCATATGTCTGGATTCAGCCAGTTAATATCCCAGAGCAGACTGCTGGAGTGACCATTTTAATGTCTTTACATCTGCTTTTGCAGTAGCTGAAACTCTAATGACATTAAGCAAAGAGGCAGCACAATTCAGCACAGAAGAAAATTGTATCTAGCCCTACATTCCTGTGTCTAGCCATGCAAATCAGAGGAACTATTTCCTATCTAACATCAAACATTCAAAGCTGTTCTTTCTGTGGCTTATAAATATTTATTTCTGTCTGTATCTTTATGTGTCCACATTCAATGACTTTCAGAACAAAAAAACAAGCAGAAAAATAGAATGGAGAATTTGTAGTGAAACTCTGCTTGGAATAACACCGAAGCTATGTCAGTATTCCAAATATGAGCCTTTGTGAATTCTGGCATTAGATTTGACTGTAGTATCAACAGGTATTTATTTTAAAACTATGTTGCAACACATAATACGAGCTTGTTTATTTCTCATTTATCCCTAAGACACTGAAAATTATGAAATCCAATAGATCTAATATAGTATTCACCTTAAATGTTAGCTGGATTGCTGGCATTTAACCAATAGTGCATTTAAATTGTTTAAAAAAAAAAAAAAGATGCAAGGGAAACAATCTCTATCGCTTTAAAGGAAGTCATTTAAGCTGATTATACAGAGTGCAATGATGCATTAATACATCACTGGATGTGAAATGTGTACAGCGTATCACATAATTCTTTATTTAGGGTTTATTAAACAAGCATTGACCTTCAGTCTTATCATATACAAAACTGTATCCTCATAGTTCGATAAAGTAGGTTGTCAAAGTAAATATTTACAGCAGCTAGTAAAATAAAATCAGGTTATTTTCACTAATGGTCTACAGTGATCATTTATTTTTTGAGCAGCTCTATTCTTTCTGTCAAGAGGAAGCCCTCCTTGGCATCAACGTGAATCCCTGAAAGCAGGCAACTGATTCAGGGTGCTATCCTGTAGCTATTAAAGTTGAATTTTCCAGGACAAGAACACCAGAAGCTTTAATAACTTCATTTACAATGACTCAGCTTTTCTGACTGATTAAGAAACGAACCAGCAAGCTCTGCCTGATCCTGGGCTACTGAACGTAAAAGAACACTTCTTTCCTGGCACAAAAGAGAAGTGCATTTAGTTTCGCTCTCTCATTAGGGTAACCAGTGGCATCAAATAACCATAGAATCTGCAGTATAACCAATCTCACAGGAAAAGAAAATTACAAATAAATCAGTTGCATATAACTGAGTGTCACTGTGATGTCATTTCTTGAAGGGAGAGATAAAAACCCACAATTGATAATTGTTGTGTTGAGTAAAGCTACTTATGTATTTCTAGTATAAAACAGTGCTTCTTCTTACAAAACCTTTACTTTTTGACTGAAAATACAGTCTAGAAATTGTTATACAATAATATTATCCAAATTATTATCCAATATTATTGGCAAACAGACAAAAAATTCTGTACAACAATTATTGCATTGAAAACCAAAGAAATGAAGAGAGCAGTTTTTAATGTGTTTTTTTATATGTAATTATTCCTATTCCAGGAATACCAAAATATATCAAAGCAGTTCTGGAGAGATACCAAATTTCTGTCATGTCTTTCAATTTGAGCATTTAGCAATACAGGCTTACTGATCATATACGAGGGGCACTATTTTGGCATCAGTGTTCTGGAAGCAAGGTCACTCAATTCAGAATCCAATGCTGTATTTTAACAAAAGAATATGCATTCATGTATGTGTGTGTGACACCTTGTCCTTCATCAAATTATAACCATGCTCATCAAATTATAAGTGTGCTCTTAGGTATCCAGAGTCACCATACCCAGCAGTGCAAGACATCCCTAAAACCAAAAAAGGAAAGAAAGGTGGAAGCTGGACAAGTACTCCTTATGATATATTTAGAAAGGACTTATTTTAAGCATATTTATTTTCTTATGTACAGCATAATTGTCACTAACCTTAATAAAATAAGTGAAGTAATAAATCCCAAACTAAGAGAAGAACCATCCATCCAGTCCCTAGTGTGCTACTGAAACAATGGCATTGTCAGGGGACAGCCAATATCAAACCTGATCCCATTCAGATGCTCCTCAGTGTAAACAGGAAAGTAGCACTTCAAATCTGACAGAATCTACAGTCACTCTGCATTTATCAGTGAGTGTAACAGCTTGCCCAGTGCATAGCAAAATCTGGTACTTCTGGCTTCTAAGAATTGCACTTTGAAAGGTGTTACCTCACATGAAATATGGTTCAAAACAGAGGTGATAAAATAGATGAAGATACACCACCTCTTAGGAGCACCACACACCATCATGACACATCCAGAGATCCATCACAATGCATAGAACTCAGCTTTCCTTGTGCATTTGTGGGCACACCAAATAACATTTTGAGGGACTATAACAAGCGTTAGACACAATTTTGTAGTTTCAAAGAGGCTTATAAGACAATTAAAATGGTATATCAACCACAATGTAAGATATTCTGGAAAGTTCTGGCTTTTTTTCTTGTTTTAAACTGGCATTTTGTCACCACCAAAGTGAAGAAAATAATTTGTAGCTACAAGGATAACATTCATAAGAATGTACATTTTTATTTTCAACATGTAATAGCAATATATTTTAGTCTATAATTACTGTCTGTTCTCAAACTTCTAATTTTATTTTATTTCATTTTGAAGTTTGGATCCCAGCCATGTAGGTTTTTTAGGTTTGGGGGTTTTATTGGGTTTTGCTTTGGATTTTTTTTTTTTTTTGTTGTTTTTCTTTCTGTTCTTTGCTTTGGTTTTTTTTCCTTCTATTTTGGGGTTTTTTCAGTGTGTTTTTTGTTGCTGTTGTTTGGGCTTTTTAGTTTGTCTTGTATGGGTTTTTTTGGTTGTTGTTTGTGGTTTTTTGGGGGTTTTTGTTTTGTTTTGTTTTGTGGGAGTTTTCAATTCGTTGGTTTTGGTTTTTGTTTTTCGGTTTTTCAAGGAGACTGTTACTAAAACATATGTATATATCTTTTAAATAAAGAGGATGGGAAAAAATAAAAATAAATAAATAACTACAAATCCTTGGCATAGTTGTAATTCACTAGTACACTAGAATAATAAATTGATGATTTCAGTTCTATTTGTTCCATTGAGTAGTTTAATAAAGAACCTTTTAGACTTTACCAGCTATACAATAATGGAATAAAATATATAATGGCTTGACAAATTCACCTGATTTATAGTAAAATCTATTTTTTTCTCCATTACCATCCATATCTAGAAGGGGAAAAAAGCTGATTTCGTTTCTGATCATTTGTTTTCTACTTTCTCTTAATTTCAATATAACTTGAATGGCAACAAATTCTTCCATTTCCTGCACCTATTCTTTACATTCCCTTTACAGAATTAAGAGTCAGAATGGATTTAATGAAGGACAATTATCTAAAATTTTCCTTCCCCAGCCTCAGTGGAGATTAAGGGAAGATTCAGAACAGAAACTGTGTATTCTCTCCCAGGCCAGAGAGTATAAGTAAAATTTTCCAGAGAGAGAGAGTGAATGTTCAACAAGAAAGAATTTCTATTGCCAGTTTAAGATGGGAGAAATGAAGGTTAAACTTTCATTTCAT
The DNA here is from genome assembly GCF_037042795.1 of Molothrus aeneus. Taxonomy (NCBI): domain Eukaryota; kingdom Metazoa; phylum Chordata; class Aves; order Passeriformes; family Icteridae; genus Molothrus; species Molothrus aeneus. The sequence goes on from NC_089680.1 coordinate 39,400,298, forward strand.
AATTCTGCCTTCTTCTCTGATCCAAAAGCAATTAGGAATGATGGCACAGGCACATGTATTTCTATGAGATATTGCAAAGAGGTATTTAATTAATATGCAAATAACTTCAGAAAGTGCATGGTGCAGTTTGAAAACATTTATGACACAAAAGCTACGTAAATACATGATAAAATATAAAAATACATATCAGTGATTTATTTTTTTTGTCACAGATTTCTAATTAAACAAATAGTTTTATGGCTCACTAATCTCTCAGTTTTTAACATAACCCCATTAAAAATATATTCAGTAAGACATATATTTCCCTGAAATGCAACAAGCCCAAGATTTACTTTTATTTTGTAATATAAATCTTTTTTCAAATCCCTTCTGAATCTGCAAAGGTTTATAATACTCTAAAATAACATCTATGGCCATGGGAAGACTGAAGGGGAATAGAGACCAAGGCGAATGTGGGACATCCTAGAAGTAAATGTGGGAGAGCAGCAGGTTTGCAGCCAAGTGAGGGGACATAGGAATTTGAAGAATCATCAGACTTCCTCAACATCATCAGTGGGTGCTGTGGTCTTTGCAGCGATAAGATATAAAACAGAGAAAAATTGAAACCAGAATAAACCATTTCCTGCTTTGGTGTGTCTTAAGCCTTGTTCAAAGAATCAATCCATTGCTATTCAGACAACGTTAAACAATGTCTTTAAAAATTATGTGTGAAGAATGATTTATGGACTGCTGCTCCAAGTTTACTGAAGAATGCAAAGCTACAGCAGTGCTTCTGTGTCCTGAGCAGGGGTGCTGTCATGTGTCCATTTACTTCTTTATCCAGGTATCACTCTAGGTGGGAAGGATGTCCTTCTCATCCATCCCATTCTCCCTATATGCCCTGGCTCTGGCTTCTCAGAAACACTCTGATGAAAAATTTTATTAATAATTATCAAATTACTTCATAGCTAAACTATTGTGTGAGGGACTCCTAAATATTTACTGATTATCTTGCTTTTGAAAAATAATTTTAAAAATTCTTTTGTTCTGATAGCCTTACATTTGGTGGGTTTTACTACATTAAAGACTGAACAAAACAAGACTATCCACTAATTTATATTTGAAATTAGGGATTAAAACTGTTTTATTTTATGGAAGCAAACATTCATTAGAGATGGACTGAACTGAAGTTGCTCAAATCTAAAGGAATATCATGGTGTGTGGTCTATTAACTACATGAGGATGAATGACAGAACAGACTTGCAGACAAACAGGTACAGGCTAAGAAGGTACAGCTGATTGTGTGTCTGCTTGATCAGATAGTAAGTATCAGACAAGAAGATAAAAATAATGATAAGAATAGCAAACATAGGCAATTACCAACAGCTGAAACATTGTATCCTTGGGTCATATTTATTCAGTACTAACTTGTTCATATGTCTTGATTTGCGTGTGAAGTTGGTATTTCTTTGTCTGCATGTGTGTGAAGTTGGTATTTCTCTCTCAGATTTCCCAATAAAGGCATCAGTACAGGAAAGAAACGGGGAAAAAAGAGAATGAGTATACTAATCAGTATCTGATTAGTAAAGACAAGTCATGTCTTTGACTTGTGTCCTGTCAGTGAATATAAATTTGTAGCTAGTCCTTAGCCTTGTCAAAAAGTCAAAAAATGTGCATTAAGTACTCCAAAAAGCCCCAAACCTATGGCCATGTGAGTACCTAAATAAAAGTTACAAATATTTCAGCAAGCATTTGGGGTTAGGATTATTATTTTCATGGTTTTTTGTCATATTATTTACCTTTATTACCCAAAAGAAGTTCATTAAGTTTGTATATTATTCTATTTTAACAATAATCCCATCCTTTTTCTCTTTTCTCTGCCTCTATGTCATAACATGAAGCCTTGAGGTTGTTTGGGGTTGTTAAGCCTGGAGAAGAGAAGGCTTTGGAGAGACTTAGGTCAGACTTCCAGTAGCTACAGAAAACTTGCAAGAAGCCTGGAGAAGGACAATTCATGAAAACACATAGTGACAGGACAAGCGGTAATGATGCTATGCTGAAGGAGAGCAGGTTTAGATATTAGATATTAGGAAAGATTCTTTTCTGTGAGGATGTGAGGCACTGGCACAGGTTGCCCAGAGAAGTTGTGGATGTCCCATGCCTGGAAGTGCTCAAGATCAGGCTGGATGGGGCTCTGAGTGAGCTGATCTAGTGGAGTGTTCAGTGCCCATGGCAGGGAGGTTGAAACCAGGTGATGTTTAAGAACACTTCCAAACCAAATCTTTCTATTATTCTCTTATTCTCTTATTCTCTTATTCTCTTATTCTATTATTCTATTATTCTATTATTCTATTATTCTATGATAACTTCCTTATCTGAACGTAAAAATGATAAATAGATTATGTTTCCACAGAATAATTTTCAGGCATTTTATTTACATATATTCTTTATTTGGATTGCCAGTCTTTCTTCTTCTGCATATTCAGTAGTTATCTTTGTGCATTAGAGTTATTTGGATGTCAGTAATTAAAGAGCCAAAGTGTTGTTTGAGCAACAAACTAGCTGCGCAAAGGATTTTAAAGAGTTCTCAACTCTCCTAAAAAAAAAAAATCAATGAGGCACTGCTAACAGAATCACCAGTCACTTTTGAAAATGGACTCATTTTTTCTTTAAATACCCCAACAATTTGTTCTCTTTTCCAGAACTATTCACTTCTGTGTTAAGGATTTTTTCATGAATTATTGAATTGGCATTGAGAGAGCTACAAACTCAGTCATGCTGTGGGTCCTTCTTCTCTTTATTTTCTCCACACTGGCCTATTTCCAAAAAAAGGGAACATTATTTGGCTTTCTTATGAAAGATTTTCTTAGCTGGACCTGCTCTTGCACTGTTCTCTGACATTATTTAAAGCTCAGCTGTATTATCAGACACTTGGATCTCTTTTACTTCACTCTCACTTGCTGTCAGCCACTCTTTCTTGCCAAATATGGAGCCTAGCCCAAAACAAATCACTGTTCATGTTTTGGTTTCAAGTGCCCTGACCACTGTGATTTCCAGTTCTCTTCAGTTTTGGACAAATGCCAAGTGCACCAGCCTTATTACAAACTCCTGAAAATTGGGATTTGTAATGGAAGTGCTGACACAGCCCTAAATATTGGCATGAACAACATAATTATAATTATGCAAGGAGAGATGAGCAAGAATGACACGACTGTTGAACACAGCAAAAGAGCTGCTCTCGTTAATCATCTCAAACATTTGAGAAAATGACTTTGGAAAAGGAAAGCTAAAAATGCTGAAGTACTGAAAGAAGGTGAACAGAAGACCACAGTTCATCCCAGCATTCCTATTATAGCATCCAGAGATAATGAGGAGATTAAATTTCTCTGAATAAGGACTGTACTAAATGTAATTGTTGTTTCCTTAGGGTCCAATGTGCAGCATTGTAGCAAAATGAAACAGAAGAAATTGGAGCCAAACGCTGGGAGAAGCTGATATGGATACTCTGCTTTAGGTATTTTTTTCCAGGCTGTGGCGTGGTTTCTAATTTTACACTGGCTTTCAGCAAGCCATTATTTTATTAGAATTAGACTAGTCACAGGGTGTGACTAGTCCTTTCAACCTGTTAGAAAGAGCAGGAAATATGTAGATAAGTAGATTGACACAGGGGCTCGTGTGCGCTTGTGCATGCTCACAGAGAAACATACAAGTTATTTCTTTCTTTGTTTGGATGTTTGTATGTGGACATTGAGACACAAACACACAAACCTAATGTATGAAGACCAGTAATGGCTTCTAAACTCTCTTTTATGTAGAAGTTCCAAATAGAAATCCCTCTCCCAAAATCTGAAATTTGTTACCCACTCTACTTGTAATAGTACAGGCTTTCTGCCTGAAACTCTCATGAAACTTGCTGTTACAAAATCAAAAGACCTGAAAAATGAAAAAAAGAAAAATAACCTTTTTTAAACAAATATTGAGTCAGTCTTTAAACAGTGGGAATTAAAATCCTTATTTTCTTCATTTCTTCACTGATAATTTGTATACTGACTACAATTTCTTCTCAAAAATACTCATATAAATACATAAATAATATCTCTTACAGAAGAACAATAGATTAAAACAGATTTTTATGTTTTTTAATAGATAAAATCAGAAAGCTACGATAAAAGTAGGTGAGTGATATTTGTAGTTCTAGCATTCACATCTGTTGCAATGGCTAGATGGTATATTATGATGCGGTCATGTGTGAAAATTATTAGGAAAATATTAGCTTTTCAGTTTGGACCAAAAAAAAAAAAAAGAAAAGGAAAAAAAAAAGAAAAAAAGCCAAATGTGAGTTAACTGTTTTCTACTGTCTGTTTCACAGACATTCTCTTTAACTGAAATTCAGATACACTGTATCTTAATTCCATACAGCCCTGCCATCAGGGAACTGTAATTTCTGCTGGGAGTGGTGCCATTGTCCATAGCTTATTTTCTCATGCCAATGTACGATGAAGGTGAATACTTTATCCTAGATCTCACAATGGTCTAGACTGATGGCTAGAACTGGAAAAGGTCATCAAATATTAATTCTGAGGTACCACCATCTTACCTGTGAATGAAAGGATGCTGCTACATATCCCTTTCTAACCAAGTGTTAATATTTCATGTGAACATATTTTCATATGAAAGAAAGGATCAAAATTTTTGGAGCTAATAATCTAAAAATTACTGCTTTTTTTCCTAAGGTAAGCTCCTTACAATCCTAACATTTTACTAAATTTTCCAAGCATTTAAGAAAGAAAGAAGCTCCTTAGTTTTCAAATACATCAATAAAAATATGCAGTAGTATCCAGCCCTGTCATAAATAGGTGCAGATCCCAGTTCTGTTGGTGGTTAATATGGTTTTCTATACTGGAGTTTAATTTGACTCTTGAATCATTATATCTGTAGATTTTTAAAACATTCCTGTGTGTCAGTTTTATACCTGTTGGCAGACAGATTTCTTATGGCCTCACAGTCACAGGGTAGCCTGGAGAGCTCTGGGATATTAAATAAAATCGGCAGGCAGAAGGAATTACTACACAATTGATAGACTGCAAAATTGTTAAATAGTTAGTAACTTAACTGTAGAATGAAAGGTACCAGCTGCTGAATGTGAAAGAATTAGAGAATGAAAATCAGAGTAGAAGCAGAAGTTCAAGACATTTACCTGACAAAGAATCCCTTGACAGCTGTCAGAGTGTTACTATGTCTTAAACTGAGAGATTTCATAGTTATTACTTACTTTAGACTTTCTGCAAGAAAAGGTATCTCAGATACCTCTCTGTGCAGCACAAATTGTGAGAAGGCATCTAGCTAGATACCATGAGCTGAAAAGGACTGAAAGAAATGTTTAAAAACATGAAAACAGGGAATAGATATAAATTCTTTCAACTGATCTCATTGCACACCGTTGTGAAAGTTTGTATGATATAGCATCAGGTATCATCTCTGCAATTCTAGCTCCATTGTCCTTAGAAAGATATTCCAGATTTACCCATGTGTGTATGGCCTATGGTCTCTTAATTAATGCTATTTAATGTTACAATGTGGTTAATAACCCCTCAAAGGACACTACATCAAAAATTGCCTTTTATGTACAGACAGACAGGGGAATGAGAGGCTGCATAGCAGTGCCATGGAAGGGGCCCTGGGTCTCTGGTCCATGGCAAGTTGAACATGAGCCAGCAGTGCCCTGGCAGCCAGGAGGGCCAATCGTATCCTGGGGGCATCAGGCACAGCATCACCAGCCAGGCAAGGGAGGGAATTGTTATAAATGATCAAATTGGAAACCAAATTTATAAGAAAATTTAGCAATGATTTATTGGATTGTTAACAAAACAGAATTTCGAGAAAAAAAACCACCACAGCCAAGGCAGCGTCAACCCCAGGTGTCGGCACTGGGTGAACCTGGATCCGTCTGACAAAGTGTCAGGGTTTCCCTGTGGGGTCACCCTGACTGCTTCATGCAGCGAGCTTATATACAGTTTATTCTGCCTGAAGCAGAGATGACTGAATGTTCCTTTGTGTCCCTTCACATGTAGAACTGGGGCCATATATGTGCAGGAATAGACAAAAGTGAATCCAGGCGTCTAGAGGTTGTCTGAACACTTGGAAGAATCCGCATTCACACGTAGCAGAGCGGCACCGGTGCTTGAGTGTGGTAGATGCAATCTCCCAGGTGTAGATCCCTCTGAGTGGCTCAGACATCCCAGGGAAGTCAATGATCATGGCCCAGGAAGGTTTCATTCATACGTTAACAGACTTGATATTATCTTAACGTTGTCCGGGGAACTAATTGAATGAACATAAGACTCTGCTCCCAGCCGGGGTGGTCAAAGACATAGCTTGGATTTTACAATATTTTATACATAAATAACATAAATTATCTCTACCGTATACTACAGGATTGTCCTGTTCTGCTCTGCACTGGGGCAGCCTCACCTCGAGTGCTGGGGGCAGCTTTGGGTGCCACAGTATAAACAGGACGTAGAGTTGTGGCTGTCCAAAGGAAGGCAGCAAAGGTGGTTAAGGGCTTTGTGGAGAGTGACTGAAGTAATTTTGTCTGTTCAGCCTGGAAAACAGAAAATTGAGGGGAGACCTCACTGCATTTACAACCCCCTCTGGAGGAGAAGGGGAGGGGTAGGCACTGATTTCTTCTCTCTTTGACTAGGGACAGGACCTGAAAGAGTGGCCTGAATTTGTGGCAGGGTGGAGTTAGGTTGGCTATTAGAAAAGCATTCTTCACCCAAAGAGTCCCAGTTGGGCACTGGAACAGGGCCCACATAGACGTGGTCACAACACCAAGCCTGAGAGAGTTCAAGCTGCATTTGGACAATATTCTTGGGCACCTGGTGTGATTCTTGGGCATGGGGCTGTGTAGGGCCAAGAGCTACACTCAATGATCCATTTTCCAACTCAGCCTAGTCTATGATTCTTTGATTCCATGATTCCATGATTCCCTCCTAACCTCATTCACTGTTGAACAAAGAAAGTGTTCAAAAGGGTGCCAGACTAGAAAGATGAAGAATGGAGTTTATGGGAAAGCTAATCAAATAAGGACTTTTGTTAGATGGTTAATTCTAGTGACAGTGAAATAGAGGTAAAAATGAAAGTTAGAATGGCATGGAACTTCACCTTGTTATTCACCATGTCAGAAAAAAAAAAAAAAAGATGGAAAATGCTTAATCAGAGGGTTTAAGATCCTGAATAGGATTTATGAGCAGAAGGAAAATGGCCTTTTGGACCGAAGACTACTGACTGGGCTACTGCTTTTATCTCAGTGGTCTACAGTGCAGTGCAGTGAAAGGGTGCTGCTGAAATCGAGGAATTTGTCTTTTATCCACTGAGGATTCCAGTGGTCACAGCACTAAGCCCATTTAAGTTCAAGAAGCATTTTGAAAACACTCTCTGGTGCTGCTGTGATTCTTGGGGTTTTCTGTGTTGAGGAGTTGGACTCCATGATCCTAATAGGTTATTCCAGCTCAGCATATTCTGTTGATTCTGTGATCATATCCAGAAACTGGAATGTCACTCTTTCTTATACAGAATCCAGTCAATCAGGTTCAGGGCTCCCTTTCAAGGTAACTTTTTATGCAAAAAAATGGCAAATTGCAAGTATAACATGTTCAAAATAATAAAGCTCATTAACATTAATTGTGAGGGTCATAGAAAATAATACGAGAGGTAGAATATAAGACTTCATTTTAAAGGCAATATATTTATCTGGAAAAAAATTATGTTACCTGTTGTGTTACTCAAAATGCAGAGAAACAAGTTTTGCTGTGTCTTAGTGCTTTTTACTGAGAGTGAGAGTAACAGCTATACTTTTTCACTGATCCACAGTATGCTGACAAAACACAAAAAGGCACAATGTTTCCTGCCTGTCACAATTAATAAACACTCAAAGAATGTGTAAAGCAGTCAAGTCACCTTTATCATGCCCATTAATAAAGAACTAAGGCTGAGATCACAGACTGCTGTTCACACCATTTCAGATGATGAAGTCAACCAAGATCTGAACACTGAGAGGAATTATCTTGCTTATGACAAGTTTCCCAACAGATTACAGTGTCTCACAAGATGTTTTCTAGGATTTTAGCTGCAATTTACTCTTTTTAAACTGAACATCTGTGTTTTAAATATTTATCTATCACTGAGAGGATCTTAATTCTCATTTAATAAATATGTATAACTTTATGTTAGAGAAAGGCAGACAGAGTTTCAATGTTTAGGTATATAAGCAGGGTATTCCAGGAATATGACTTTAAATGCACGTGGTTATTACTTCATGTATAGAGTACATTATTTAATGTCTATGACCAAATTGTGGTGGCCCTGTTTGGACTAAAAGATCTTAGATCCCATCAGTGTCAGTGGACAAAAGAAATTACAGTAGAATTGAGTGCTGTGCAGAAGGAAAAAACAACAAAAAATTAGTTAGACTGTACATGCACCCAAATGGTTCTATGGTTGATACAGATGATCATTTGTAGAATAATCAAGATTTTCTTCCTATTCACTTTGTGCCTTTTTTATTTATTTAGGACACTGTGGTGGTTCTAAAGCTCTGCTGCTAATGTATGTGATTGGACATTTATTAGCATGGACATTTCAAATGATAAAGATGCAAAAAAAACACACAATAAGAGATTTTTTTAAAATTAATCTCAAGATATCAAAGATTGCAGAATACCAAAGCCAATGTAATAATGTTGTTTGTTTTCTAAAACATGTTTTCAAGGCTTCTGCTTTTTGTTCCATTTTCTACTGTGTTATTTAGTTAGAAACATTTTGCTCATTCTCAGTATTAGTATCAGATAATCTTCACAGATATCAGCTTTGACAGAACTAAGTGGGCAATTTTTATACATGAAGTTGTAATGCTCTCAACATTGCTAGCACAAATATTTCCTATTAATATCAAGTGAAAATTTCCTTGCCTTCTTCACTGCATAGATCCTGCTGTTGAAAAGAAGAAAAAAAAAAAACTTTCTGCCTTTCTTTTTGTCACTAATTTCCTGACTTTTCTCTGTTTTCACTATTCAAAATTCTTGTGTGGATGTGAAGTTTTTGCCTTCCTCTCAGGACTTCTATTAATTATGCCAGCTGAACATGATATTTATAACACTTTTCAAAACTCTATTCTGTTTTGTGTCCAGTGTGGGACACTCAAGAAGGCTGATCAGTAGGTGGGTGAGCATTCATCAGAAAAATATTATCTCAAAAGAATGTAAATGTATTTGATGCCATCTAGTTTAAGAAAGTTCCTTCTTAGGGAGGAATTTTACAAATCTTACAACTATTAAGTTTCAGTTTGACAACAAAGCTAGCGAATGAATAATGACAAATTCTCACTATGAGTTTTAGAAAACATTGACTATGGAGTACAAACTAAGGTATAAAAGAAAGACATCCACTGTGGTGAACATTTTGCAAAAGGCTGTTAAGACAAGGTATACTTACCAAAAATTCTGAATTCTATACAGCTAACATTATCAGGTGTTACATAAAAAATAAGCCTAACAAATGCATAGAGAAATTCTCTAATGACAAATGGGAATTTTATACTGATTATAACAGCAAGGGGAAACAAATTCCTTTGTGGAAAAAAATTTGCAAATCCAATGAATTTTTTAGCATAAAGTAAATAAATACTAATTAATTTGCTCAAAAAATGACAATTTCATGTAGGTCTTGTCCCACAGTCTCAAAACAAACTCAAAAATTTAGAATTTGTTCCAAAGGAGGGTGACTAGTTCATCAAAGATCTATGGCTACTTCAAGATATGGAAAGGTTAAGCATGAAGCTCTTCAAGCTGGGAAAATACAGAACTGAGACAACAGCAGAGAGAGCTGTAGCATCAAGGCTTCTATTTTCCATAAGAGAGAATCCATGATATCTATTGAATATGCCAGGCAAAAAAGTTTAAAAATACGAGTTTTTTATTAACTGAAATATTGCATATCACAGAACATATTAAAATAATCTGCATTTAGTTCCAGAACTTTTCATAAAGGGTTTAGAAAGAAATTAGACAAAGTAGTGGATGAATGGTCCATGAAAAAATTATAAATGTGATGACAGAAATTTACCCTTTATTAAAAGAAACTGAGAGACAGTAGTGAATTTAAAATTTTTCTTCTTTGCTTGCCCTCTTCTTGTTTTTATTTCTTCATGATTCTCCACTGGTGGTGGACTCACTCAGGGGGGCCACTATAAGTCATGTTTCTGTACATGGCTGTTTAACATACCCTTGAATCTGTTCCCAATCTTTATCTTTTTTAAATGAAAAATAGCAATGGGAATTTGTTCTTGACAAATCTCTGAATTGTTTAGATGTGTCTTTGGATGGCAAGTGAATTCAATCTCTGGTAGAGGAATTTGCACTCTCTTGATTGCATTCTTATTAACATTTTAATGTTTAATGAGACAGTCATCTGTTGCAAAATACTTGCTCATATTTATATTTTTCTTCTCTTGATCCACCTTATGGGGTAACATGATGAAATTACCACATGACTAGACATTTTTAGGCCTTTTTATCAGGTCATATCACTCTGGAGCACTTTCTACACAAACATTCCATTTCTTAAATGCATTACTCCATGAAAAACACATATTTTTTGAACAATAGCATGAATTACGATGGGGCAAAGATGGAATTTAAAACTTTTCACATTAACTATTCATGTAGACATAAGTGCAAAGCTGAAAATATTTTAACTTAAGTCTAAAAAGACAGATGGCTGATGAAAGTACATTTTTTCTGTATGAGTTTTCATCAGAATACACTGCAGGTAGAAATGAATTGTATTATTTTCTAATTTTTAAGGAAATTAAGTGTGACAGAGCATGTTCAAGTGCTAAACTCTGCTTTGAGTCATAGTATGTGCAATAATTTTTTAAATATTTGCTCTGAAAAATACTGCAAAGTAAAACCACATGTTATTTGAATATATCTCTGAAAGTATTAGGAATTTTAAAATGTTTTTTTAATTTTTTTTTAAAGAGACGTCTGCTATTATCCCCTCTTGGGATCAAATAGCCATGATGAAAAAATGTTCTTTGGACACCACTCTAAAACTGCAGAAAGAGCCCTACACTGGAAACTATTTCTGTGTTTTTTATACTTTACAAAATGATGTTTGTATTTTTGTATTGCATATGTCTCCTACTCAAGTATCTCAATCTGTGCAGTTAGCCCAAAGATTTTCCAATGTGAAACTCAAGATATTTGACTTCTATGTGCTTTTGTACTAAAAATTTAGAATAATTTGAAGATGGTGATAAAACTTAAAAAAAAACCAAACCAAACCAAACCAAACCAAAACCAAACAAAAAAAAAAAAAAAAAAAAAAAAACCAAAAAAAAAAAAAACCCCCAAAAAAAAACCCACCAAAAAAACCAAACCAGTAATCAACAGGAAGTGTATTTGAAGCAGAGAACATAATTCATTTTTTCCTTGAAGAACTAAGGGCAAATCCATACTTTTCAGAACTCTGTTCAAAATTGCAGCTAGTACAGCTTTGTTTAAAGATAATTCAAAATTAAATTCAAATACAAATACAGAGTATTAAAATTGTGTAGAGATGTTGGCATTTATACTGCATAAGACATATAGCCATTTTATGCAAATAACCCAAACAGGATGTTGCAATTTCTGCTTTTGTTTTTGCTGTTCATTTAATTTGTGTTTTTTATGATTTTTAAACAAATGTTTTATTTGTGGAACCTGTTTTTTCATTTTTACTAGATTTATTAAGGAGCAGATAGTTTTAATAGAACAACATAAGATGAGCTTTTGAGAAAAATAGTGGGTAAACTTGATATAACCTTTTAAAAAAAGAGAGACAACAAACAGTTCATATGAACATCTTCTAGAATATATTTGCTAATCTGTAAACACTTGGTAGTTGTACTCTAAATGTTTATTTATATAAAATTGTATGTATGGCTTGCCATAATCAATCTGTTTTCCTAAAATCAACCCAAACATATTTAGTTGACTGGCTCATGGACACAAATAGAGTGTCTGTGGGTTAAAGCTGAAACAAAATAATTTATTCTAATCACATTTGAAAGATTGTTAGTTTTGCTAGGAAAGAAAGATCTCATCCTACCTAATCCTGAATTATTATACTAATTTCTCTGTCTTTTCTCAGCAGCATATCAGACTTCCCCTAGCTTTGAAATAACTTAAGGTTTTGTTTATGTCTTCCTGACAGGATCCTCATCTTTCTTTAGATGCCCAGTACATGGACTTTGTCGAGTTAAGCTGATGACATGACCTCACTGGCCAGAAATTCATCACTAAAGAACAGGAAATGTATTCACCTGAAATGTTCTCACCTAGGGAAGAGCATGGTCCAGTCTCAGAAAATTTGGGTTTATTATTTATAGTGGAAAAAAATTGTCAAAGTAGAACTCTCTTTTAAAAATATAGTAGCTACCCATCAATGGAGCCCTTTTTACACATATTGAATAGTTATCTTCTAGTTCCAAACCTATTCTCACTTACCAAAAAAAATATCATGTTTTAACTCCACTTCTTATTTCTCTTGGTTTTGTATGAAGTGTCAGCCCATTAGCTTTCTAATGGGCTAATACTTTTAATTCAAAAATATAAGTTTAGAGGATGGTGCTCCAAATGGTAAGGACAGAAATTAAACATCTCTCTGTACTTGTGAGATACCACTTTTTGCAGCAGCAACTTACTTTTAAATCAACTAAAATGGTTACTGAAATGTTACTTTCACATAAGGAAGTGCATTTCCTTGTTTTCTTAATATATTTAAAAGATGTTTTTTTAACCTTTTTCTTAGCTTGATACAATGACCTCAATGACTAATGTTACCACTGTATATTTGCAGGAACTGTTTTCTGTATTGGTTTGTCATTGGCTCTCAATTCCTGAAAACCAATAGGTGTATTTTCACCTTTTCCACTCTCACAGAGACAAAGATTTTTCATTTAGCCACCAAAGCTGATCACTATTGTATTCCACCTGGACTGAATCTTAGACCTTATATATGAGAAGAACTGAAACATGGAGGCTTGTATTTGAAAATTGTCTATTTACAGAGGTATTTCTGTTAATATTTGGCTAATTCAGTCCAAGCTACTTATTCAAGACACTTTATATCTTTATGGGATCTTGATAGAAGTGAAGATATAAGTTTACTCCTTGTCAGCAGACAGGTAGTTTTCTGAAACCCAAGGATTCAAGTCTTTTCTTACACGTTTGTTTTTTTTTCCAAAACCAATTAGAAATTTCCTTTTTTTTTTCATTTCCCTTTATTGTCTAAAATGTGTTTTGGACAGGGCATGCTGGTCTATTATGATGCCACTAAAAATGGTGCCTAAGAGTCTGTAAAATGGCATTTAATAATGTTTTTATAGAGTTTACACTATGAGAAGGGAATAGATTTATGTTTGTCACTAACTTCTTGATGTACCGTGGACTTATTGTCAAGCTCTCAATGCAAGGTCTGTACTGATTCCAGGGAAGAAGAAGATACTGGATTCTCCTCACATTGAGTAGGATTCTGATTATCTTGGTCATTTACCTGAATTAAATGTACAGACCATGAAAAATAAATCATGAAAATACCCCAAATGAACTGAGAGATCATGGGCGAAAAACCCCAAGTAACAGTTAATTTGCTATGAAAAATGTGAGAAATCCTGGGAAGGTATGGAAAATACTTTTATAAATCTAATTCTCTATAGCCTTAAGTGTGTTTTTCAAGAGAGATTGTAGTATTGAGGAAACAGGGCGAGACAAGAGGACAGAGGATCAGATGAGACCTTGTCTCAAATTAAAACAAACAAACAAACAAACAAAAACAAACAAACAAAACCCCCCCCCAAAAAACTAAAACAACTAAGACTGGTAAATTGGAAGTTGCAAGCAGACTGGAAACACTTGAGACCCTGGAAGCAGATAAGTCAGTTGTTCATTCTAAATTAATTTGGGTTTTTGAGAGGTGAAAGTTATGCTAGCTAAGGAGTAATAGGAGGCCTGGTTATATTTATTAATTTTTCATGCTTTGTTTAAACAAAAACAGAGAGTAGATGCAGATATGCAGCACTGGGGTTTTTTATGTCTGTGCAGTATTTGGAAGCATCACTGATATATTTAAGTTAGATAATTAGGCTATGATCTTAGCATGTCATAAAATTGGCAATACTTTTGCTGTTACTTAGTTCTTTCTGTAGACTTTCTTTCTTATCAAAAAAGGTGCGAAAAATGCCTTTACTCAAAATAAAATAATATGGTGGACTGGAATAAACAGTATTTTCTTGTCTATTTTTGATGTAATTTTTTATTTCTCAGAAAAAACTGTGCTTTAAAGATCATTAAGATTTTGAATTCCCATTTGAATGCTGTCACTAATTTCTTTAATGATTGTGAATTGTATTCTCTTAAAATCTCTACCTGCTAATTTTAAAATTTGGCTTTCAAGGAACAATTTTCCTTGTAAAACATAATAAAATGTAGGAGCATGAGATCTGTACAATGTAAGCAACAATGCAGTTACACCCCATTGGTTTGCTTTCACTATGACTCTATGTATAAGCTGCCCACGTGGTCAACTTCCCAAACAAGTACTTGTCTTGGTCAAGAAGCTGCCTTTCTCCTGAGCAGAGTCCTTCTCCCTTTGATTACCTTTACAGGAATGTCAGAATGTCAGAAACATATTTTTCTGGGATGGCAAATTAGTTTGCTAAGGTGCAGGAAGAGTGGAGGTAAAATAAAGAGATATTTCCTTAATGCCCATTGCCCTTAGATGAGCATGTATCACATTGGATCACTTTTGTCTTTGAAAAGAAGATTATCTTCTCAGCATGCTTCAGCTGGTAGGCTGTCACAGTCCGAGATGAAAGAGACAGTGTATGATTAAATGGGCTCAGATAAAATCTCACTCTTAGTCACAAGTAAATTTAATGTTAATTATTCACACAACCTTCCTGCTCCATGGCCAGCATGACACAGCCAAGGAGAGAAGGTTGGAAGCCAACATGGTGGCCTCAGCTGGTGGCAGCAGGTTGCAGGGCTTCCCCACCCCACCATTAAACCATGCACAATCCAGGAACCCTCACACACCCAGAATCCCTGGTACTCATAGGACTGGGTGGAGAGTACCCAGTTCAGGTTGGCTTAAATCACACAGCCCCTGATGTGTTGGCTGTTGGCATGCACAGCTTGACTTCCTCTGTAAGGCTGGCCATGTTAGGTCTTACTTGAGGGCATCTGCACCATATTGCTGCAGACAATTAAGTGGAAAACACCCCTTCTGTCTTTCAACCCCAGCCTGGGATCACTAACAGGACATGATTATAGCTCCAAACATCTGTAGCCTCCATGGAGAATGCTCTAAGTAACTGTGGTGGATGTTGTTTGTACTGATTTACTACAGCTTGCATCCAAAATCCCACTCAGAATGCTACAGCTAGCAAGGAAATTAAAACACAGTCAATAGTGAAAACATCAATGCTGTAACATACACTGGAGGTGTAAAATATTATTGAGGAGCCTACTGAGTATTGTGAATTTTAATAATGGGAAACAATGTTCAAGATTGATGACAAGACAATGATTAGTTGCTTCTTGTATTATCTCATTATGAGGATAATTGTTTTATTGATTAGTAAAAACTGTGTAATCTGCCAACAATGCAATTAAGGTATTAATTAGAAAGGTGTTCTAAAAAAACCCACAGCTGATAAATTTATCTTATTTTTTTTTATATAAAACAGCAACATTGAGAAAAGGAACAGTTTCCTTCAAGTTTTTCAGCTTTTTTTTTGTATGACAAAAAGGAGAAAACGGTAGCAAAAATGCTTGAAGTGATGTCTGGCCAAATTAGAGCAAATATTACTTTAATACATGTTGCAAGATATTCTATAGTTTTAGGTATGCAACTGAAATCCCTACCTTTTTTAATTGATGGCAATGGTAAATGTGAAGCATTGCAGTGAAGGTGCAGCAGTCACTGTATCCCAGGAGGTCAAATTTATGCAAACAACATATTGTCACCTTGTGAATATAAAGAAATTAACATTGTGGTCTGAATGGAAATGGCCTGTAGTGGGGTTTTGGTCCTTTCCATAAAGAAATTATAATTTTACCCTTTTGGTAGAGAAAAAGACTAGTATTGTCATCAAATTGGCACTCTAGACCTTAGCACAAACCTGAGTGTTTGATCAACCTGGATGCTTATTTAGAAAATCTTATTAGAGCAGTAGCCTTAATCACATCTAACAGGTAGAAGGATCAATGCTAGGGCTAAATAAATACTTGGAAATAAAACTTAGAAAAAACAGCAGCAGATGTAGTAAGCTAAGACTGTATGATTCACAGGAGGAAGAATGAGAGGACATAGATTCAATTTCAGATTGTACTCTATCATACTGTATTTCTCAATTTCAGTTGTTTTATTTATTGAATCCCATATTTCAAGAGTTTAAATAATCAAGTAGTGCAAATGCTGACTGCAAAGGTTTCTGGCACAATACGTACCCCATAGGTATTTGCATGCAATGAAAAGTAATAGGATAAAGGAAAAAAAAATGAACTATGAACAACTCTTGATGTGCAAGAAATGATGATGTTTTTAACTGAATGATGAGCTCTAAATGAGAGTTTATGACTGAAACCAAGTTCTAGGTAGCTTCACAGGAAGTACTGAGCAGTTACTATTATGGATAAGACTTCATATTCCCTTTGAAACACTTGTTCTATAGATTCAAAGTGTGTGGGACTCAGTTCTCACCCACATTTAGCTGCCCTTGTGTATTATATTGTATGTGAGCAAGTTCATTTAACTCCTGTTACAGACAGGGAGTCCTGACCAGCACAGTCAGTAGATGTCAATAGGGTCAAAAACCAAAATTGAAGTAGTTTTCTGAGCTTCTCAGAGAAAATAAACCCCTTGAAATTAATAGTACCGGAGACCATAGATTATTTCCTTGCTGTAGTTAAGAGATTGTTGCCAATCTTGAAATTTCTTGATGTTCATGCTTACTCTGCCTTATGTTACATATAATAATGAGGAAGCTTCTCAGGAATATTTTTGGCACAGCTTTTCTTCGTACCAATATTTTACAAAATGTCAAAAAATGAATGGAAAATAGAACCAGATATTTGAAGCTCCTAGGAAGCTCACTCAAATAACTTTTCCTTTAGAGGTACTTCTTTTTTGAAAGTAATCTTTAATGCAAGAAGTACTAATGAGTAATGTTTCATTAAAGCCAAAACATGAAGCTATGAGTTGGGAACTAAGTTCGGACTATGTTTTATAATTAAAATGAAATGCATTTCTCTCCCTTCTGGATAACTTCACAATAATACCAAAATATAAACAAATAATTTTTGTCCATATTTTATTAGGAAATAAAAGTTTAAAGACAATACTTTCCTTTCATTTTAACTATTGACTCCCTCAATTATTTTCCCAATATAGTGGATTTTGTTCAAGCTGTACATGTAACACTGGACTACTCAGAGGGACAACTGCTTGTGTTTGTTTTGAGATCTGAAAAAATAAAATATGCTTTATAAGTCTTGGGAATTCATCAGAAATTCTCCCCTCTTTCTTGTTTTCATCGGTCTTGAAGTTCAGTCTTGAGAATTACAGATCTCAAAGACCCAGATTTTCAAAGACCCAATATAGTAAAATAATCAGACTTAAGACTCTTATGTTTGTGAACAAATCTTGAAAACTACAAGTTCCAAGTACAAGGAACAAAAAAAAAAAAAAAAAAAAAAAAAAAAAACCAAAACAAAAAACCACACAAACAGAAAAATGATTAAAAGAAAATGAAAAATCTAATTTTAGAATATGAACATAGGATAATTATAATCAATTATTATGAATCATAGCCAGATGTGTAGTATGTGTAATATGAATTTAGCTGTACATTGTATACTCTCCATTCATGTTTGAGAAAGTTTGATAGGCTTTCTCTATTTTTCTAAGTTACTTGAACTGTACATATTTTTTGTTGTGGTTTTTTTTTTTCCATAGCTATTATTATCCAGAGAGAATTTAAATGCTTGTTCCAAGACTAAAATTCATCCTGTGACTCTGGGTGAATTGTTTGACATTCATGCACCCCTGAGGCTGAAAACCAGCTGAAAACTCTTCTAAAAATTCTGCAATAGTAGAACCAAATGAATTAATGTATTTGACCATAAAAATAATAATAAGAAGAATTCGTCTGAGTGGAAAGGGTTTTGGACAGCATCACTTTGGGGGAAAAAAGGATTTGTTTGAGGTTTTAAACTTTCATGGCCTAAACTGTCAGAAAATTATTGTTATGAATAATAGAAAAAAATCCCAATGTATTCAAGTTGGGCAGTGCATTACTGTGATTTTTAAAGGATATTTATCCATTACAACTTCATCATCAAATATTGCCTGTGGCCTATGGTTATCATCACTGTGCATTTTCATTTCAATTGTAAAAAAAGCCACTTTCTTTTTGTCTTCCCTGATTAACATTTTGAAGCTCTGTAATTTTCTTGCTGCTCAGGGAAACAAAGCACCCAGGCTCACAGAGAAAACCCATTCAGCAAGATGTAAATATTTGCTATTCAGAAAATCTCAATGACGGTTTAGTTATTTTAAACTAAAAAAAGAAAATTACTAATAATGATTGGTTTCAGCTAATGAAATGCTTTTATGCAAATATGTGAACCCTAAATATGACCTGGAAACAAAAGACTGCTTAACAGTTACTATTAAGCAATACATTAGGAGATCAATTAAACAGAACTCTTTCTAATGAATAAGCTCTACAAGAGTTGCTATGGAAACCTGGAAGGAGAAAGCCCTAGAATACCAATTTGCAATTTTAAGAACATAAAGTATTAGAGATCTGCTAGTGGCTGGCTGGCAAGTCATAAACCAAAGTTTAAAAGTGTCTCCAAAAACTCTCTCAAAAAAAAGAGAAGGAAAGTAAGGAAATGGAGCCATACTATTCATATCCAAGAATGACTTATGAACAAATTTAAATGGAATATTGCATCTGAAGGGGTAGTTATGAATATATCATTCCAAAGTGGACCATCAGAGGGAGCCAGAAATTTCAGTTTCTCCATGGAAGTCCATTCATTATAGTCTAGGTGGGAAAATAGACACTTCCTCAAGACAGACACAATTTTTGAAGGAAAAAACCAACACTCTTGGTTTTTTCATGCTTATGGCATTTTTCTATTTAAAAAAAAAAAAAACCCAAATATATTATGGACAATTACAAGATATGAGACCCAAAAGATGTATTGGAGTAAAGGTGGGAGAACATGGGGGCCAAATAGTTTCATTCAGAGAATTGATTGCATTTATTTTTCAACATAAATTATTTCTGTTTTAAAAGATGAAGAAAAAATGCCAAGTTTCAGTGACATAGGATTTTTTAAAAAAATCACATCAGATACTGCTGTTTTCTTTCAGTATATGGGTTAAGTAAAAATTGAGACTATATTTCATAACTTCTACTTTAAGATACGGCAACAGCAAAAAATTTGTTTAATTATTCTCACTGACTTCAGTGGCAAGACAGTGAAACCTTTCCACATGAGGTTTAAATTTGAGAAGTAAAATTCTTTTGTTATTTTCTTTCTCATTGGGTGGTCACAGCAGCGTGATCAAAATGTGGCTTAACGAAATCTAAAACTCTAGAGTTGAAACACAGCTCTTGGTTCCCCCTGCTATTTAACTCAAGGACCAATTGCTTAGTTAATGGGAAGGCCATGCCATCTCAGACTCCGAAATTTCTATTTACCCACAAGATGATTGCCAGGTCATTTAACACTGCCATCTGCAAAAGTAGCAATGAGTTATGGATCATACTAGTGCTACAAGACAGACACAAATATGTTCTTCACCATGATGCGGATCTCTTGGTCCTCACACCAGGATAAACAGCGTGATTTTATGTCTATTATAGCCCTGTTTTTTCCCTGAAAAACTGAAATATATCCACAAGCATATAATTACAGACCTGAGAGAAAATTCAACCCTCCCTTCATTTTTCAGTACCAGGAGATGGAAGATAGTTGTGAAATGTAAAGTTTGTCTTACTATCCCAAGTTCAGTGAAAACTTTTCTTAACTAATCTATAAACAATCTCAAGAGAGGCATTCTTAATTTTACTGGTAAAGGACTGCCTTTTTTACAGTTCAGAATTGTGTGAAAACTTTAAAAGATATAGGTTTCTTAAATACTGCCTCTACCAGTTTACAACTGTTACCTAAGGGAATGTAATGGTATGTTAGAAGTGACAACTACATTGCTGTTAAATATTTCCTTTATAAAATATTTCCTTTATAAAATAATGACATCTATTTTTTGTTTGGAATCCAGAAGCATAACACAGGTATACCAGTCTTTAGAAATACTGCACTGAGCTATGGAAAATTTCATGTAGAACAAAGCCTTCAGATTCAGATTTTATCCTCCTACATTCTTTTTACCTTTATGTAATTCAGAGAAATGACGTTAGGTTTCTATCTAAACAATGTTTGCCAATGATACTTAATATAAAAATACATATAATGGAAAAGAAAAATATTGTTACCAGAATTTCTGAGGACTGGATGATTAATACAAAACTTTTAGAAGAGATATGTTATTCAGTAGTTTATAATGGTTGCATTTATTCCTGTCTTTTCACATGTCTCAAGGAGATCACACAATGCATAATTTTGAAAGTGGTGTTTATAGTGACATACATTTCCTGAACTCCTTTTATACTGTACTCACAATTTCTCCTTTCAACAGAATAGATTTCTTCATACCTGCAGCTATGAGAATTGCTCTGTGATGTGATGATAAATGTTGCATTTGTTATAGTTGAGTATACACTAGCACAAACATTCCTATGCACAGGTGAAAAGATATTAGTGAGTATGTGAAAAAGAGTCATAGGCTGGCCTCTTTCAATGCAGTTGCCCCCAAATTTAGAAGGCTGATAATTTAACCCTGTGAATCTCTAAAATTTGCCTAAATACCTTAGTAAATTTCAGAGCAAGTTTATATCTTGAATACCCTCTACATTCTATCTCAATAGAAATGGGTTTCTTCTATTTTTATATTTATGGGAGTTATCTACTGAGATTAAGGGGCACAATTCAATTCATTTTTCATTAAGTACTACATGACCCACAATATTGGCAAGAAACAGGGAATGCAAGTGGTAATGTACATTGACTATAAAAAAAGGATAAATTAATGCTCAAGATGAACTCCTGGTAGACCTTAGCTACAACATAAACAGCATTATTGTAAATAAGAGAAATGATGGAAGTGCAGGAACTTGATTTCCTGTGAATTTTTCTTCTTGGTAATATTATGTTTCTGCAGTGACACTGAAAGCAGCCTTGAAGAATGTGAAAATATATGTCACTAAATCTGCTTGGCAGTGATAGCCAGGACTTTGGAATAAGTGAAAAAGTCCACATAAATGTGGTTATGGTATAGATACTTTTTACAGCTCTGAATAGCTTCAAGGCACAAAGAGCAGAGGGAGGGGATTAGGCCATCACTCCACACTCCAGCTCCTCACTGAGGCACAGCTGCCTGGTGGAGCAACTTGCACTCCCCTCAAAGGATCACAGTGGGAAGCTTTGCCTAAGTGACAGAATTTAGTCTTTAGCTGCAGTGTCAGCTGTGGAGATGATGAGGAATTTTCCAGGCAATCATATTTTAAAAAACTCATCAAATCATCAAAATAGAAACTTCCCTGTGAAAAAAACTGGTCTTTGACAGTTTTCTGATGTAAAAATGAAAGGGAAAAAACCCATCCTTGATACCGAATTGCATTTTCTAAACAATGTATGCTATTATATATCAAAATGGCTTTTTCTTTGAAAATGTTTGATATGATTTTCAAATGTTTAGTCTCTTCCAAGTATTGACAAAAGTTATTGACTTCTTTTAAAATTCAACTCTTTATAACTACTTTATACATATGACCCTGGTTTTCAGAAATCAAGATTTTAAATGGTAGAGAAAAACCTTTCCATGACAGTTTTAGTGAACTGACTACTGCTTGCTATCTCTGAAGGGACTTGACAATCTAAACCAGTCTTATTCAAATTCCACTGTTAAACAAAGAGGTTCTACATTGGCAATATTCCCTTATGCTGGGCTTTTTCACTAGCTGTGAACTTGACCCATAATTCAAGCCTTTCATTGTTATCAAAGGAAGACCAGCTCTCACATGTAAAGGTGCTAGACTGAAGAATGCCTTACTCCCTAGATTTGCCATGGATTTATTAATTAAAAGAAGATATCCAAACCTGAAAATTCTAGGCTCAAATCTTTATCAACCATTTAAACAATTATTTCTACTGATGTTTATCTAGGAGTTGTTTTTCCTCCTGCTTTTTAATAACAGAAGAACCCCAAATGTGTCACGAATAAATGTCTAACAGGAAGAGTTGTAATAGCTGTGAACTAGAAGCAGTGACTGTATTAAACTCTCTTCTTCTCTAAAATTTCTTAGCTATCACACACTCTTAACCTGCCCACTGACTCTGCACTCAAAAATAATACTACTAATAAACAGATCTCTTAAGAACAGACAAGTGATTAACACAATACTTACTTTAGTAAGTAAGACAGCTTTTCTACTTTAGCCAAACTGTGGTAAATTTGTTGTTTTTTCCTTTTTTCTGCAGTGACCACACCATAAGATTCAAGGTTAAGAAATAATTGGCGGGGGGAAAAAAGGCATATGTTGAGTAATAGAGACAGGATTAACAATACATGAACCAGAAACATGAAAATTATTTCACTTCACTTTTTTCCAAATATTTTAGAGCCAATTATGAACACTGCGCATTTCCTATTTACTGAAAATTATTCCTTCTGGGACTCAAGCTGTCAATCATGATTTCTACTTAGTAGAGGCAGTACAATGCAGTTGGTGTTATAATCTGGTTTTTTTTCCAAATGTGGAAATGTCATATTTAATGACACAACAAATTGAGAAGTGGTGAATGAGTTGAAGTAAAAAATGATGCATTCAGTTGATTAATTAAAGGGTAGAATAAATGTGTCTATATAAAATCATACCATTTTATGGTTCTGTCTTTGACATGCTGAACACAAGCTTGTGTGTCTACTTCGTCTGAGAAGAGAAACCTGGGAAGGGTGTATTGTTTACAGTCATAGTAAACCCAAAGTATTTCATTGCCCATTTCTGCAACAGGCTTCCCCCCCCACCCAGTTTCAGCAGGTCAGGGTGACAATTCAACAATCACTGGTATTTTGAATTAGTGTCCTGATGTCATTCATATAAAGACTAGGCAATATTTTACCTCATTGCCTTCTCTTCTCTCAATTTATTTCTCAGACACAGCATCCTCCTAGGAGCAGAAACAGCTGAAAAAACTGTTTGATATTCGTAGAAGACAGAAAGAACTTGCCAAGGAGGTGCTGTGTGCGCTTGCTGGAACTTTTAGCGGCTTTGGGAGGAAAGAGTGTAACCCGATCCAGGGTAAACACAATAATGGTAACAGTTTTGCCGTGGCTACTGGCGCTAAGGTATTGATTCTGTACTACCAGGACTGTTTGAAGTAGGCTATGAGCATTCAGGAAGGAAAAAAAACCCAGCAATTATTGACAGCTTTCACCAGCCATACAACGTGTGGTGGCAAAGACATGAAGAAGTGGTCTCTCTCTGTTATTTGGGTGTCAGACAGCAACCTGATACTGGAGACAGTACTGCTGCCTTCATTTAGTGCCCTTCAAATTTCATGAAATGCGATAAATAATTGAGAATCTGTGTTAGCCCAAAAATTAACTCTTTCCATACATATTTCCATTGTCTTTTTCCTACAGAACTACAATGAAATTCAACCATTGCCGTAACAGCATTCCATGAGGAGAAGTGGCACAAACCCTTTTAATGCCTTTTGAGAGAAAGTATTGTTCGAAAGATGCTGTCAAGGATCTCCTCCAAGACTAAATTATAAGCAAGATAACTCTCTTTTCCAGAGTTCATCTTATAGAGAAGCATAGGAGTTCTGAGAGGATTAGGATACTTGACTTGTTTATGTTAATAAAGTTCTTTTTACTGCTTCTAGTATAAATTTTACTGTCAAGAATACACCTATAATTTTACTTTTCTTAGAAAATGTTTTGTCAGGAGATCTTGAGATTTTATTTATGAACTACTTTCCACAGAGGAGTTAAATCTAACTGATATGCCCTACCTCTCAGGATGCCATTAACTCTGTGACATTTCACAGCCTTTGTTAATCAAAATTGCTTTAGCTTACTTTGAGTAAAACAGAGGCAGATACAGCCTTCCTTGTCAGTACAAGCTCAAGGTACGCAGATTTAGAGTTCTGTGATGAAGCTGGTCTGGAAACATCATATATTTAGAAATTTCATAGCTTTAAATTTCTCATCTGCTTTTTCCAGTATATTCCAGATAGAGTTTGTCCCTCATTCAGACTTGGAAGTTTTTCTTTATATATCTTAATTTCAAAATGCAATTACTGAAACATAAAAGTTACACTCAATTTTATTTTCACTATCTTCTATTCTCTTTTCAAAATATTAGCAGTTAAAATAGCAAATCTCCATTAAATATGAAATTGTAGGAGTTAATTTTAACTTGTTACTCTGGAAGCAAAATCTGGCTACTGTGGAAAATATTGCATTACTTTCATGCTTTCCAGATTGTCAGCTAGCTGTGCTCTGACAGTAGGTTTGCCAATGTCCAGACACCTAAAATGCATTCTGGCAACACTCACATCTCTGTTCTAATCCTGACAAAGTCCCCAGAAAATATCTCTTACTAGGCAGCCGTATCTTATGAAGAAAATGTGCAATACTTTGACAATTTATATTCCAATAAGTCAGCTAAAATTAGATGGTTCCCAAAATTACATATCTCTGTTTCTTCTATGATATGTAGATACTCATTAACCAAGAAAGGCAGATGACTGTGGTTCAAGACTACATTCTGCATCGAGCTTGTACCTGATGATAATATAGTGGATGTTAATATAGGAGAATAAGGTAGAAACAAGCCAAATAAGTACGTTGCTTAAATAAACACTATTCATTGTTTACAGACCTGCAAGAAATGGAATTTCATTCACCCCTACAAGCTTTGGACATTTTTCAAAACTAGGTCTGACTTCTACATTCAAATATTCATTCTTTGTTTCAAATTGTATTCAGTCTATGCTCTTGGACTATATAGCTTATTACAGCAGTAAAGCTCACAAATTAGATTTACAGACATACTGAGTCTATGCTACAGACACCAACTATACAGGATTATAAGGTTACAAAATAGGCTTGTAGCTACAAAAAGAACTCCTTCTTTAATAAACATAAACAAATTGCACAAAATGCTGTTACTAATGGTCAATTTAAATAAGGGCAAAGCCAGCATCTGGGGAAGAGAAAGAGGAACCTTTTATTTTTTCCCTCTGTCAGAAGCCAATTACATGCTTTTAGATCCTGCTGAAATCTGTCTTGTTATCTGTCATCTCACCTGCATCATTTTTTTGTTTCCCTTTTATCCCAATGTTCAGCAATTCCAGCATTCAGGCTCTCCTCCTTCCAACTTTCTTAACTGATGCTGCTGCTTCCTCCCAGTGGAACCTCACCACCTTCCTGACTCTCAGCCTGCTGTTTAGAGAGTCTCCTTTCCAGCACAGGACCTAGAAAAGCTTTCCTTGTCTTTCATAAATATGCAGCATTGGAAAATAAGGCTATTTTCTTCTCTGTTTAAAGAAGAAAAGTGTACTTTTTGTTCTTACCCATTGAGATGAGGAGTCACAGACAAGATAAATATACATTTATCTTGTATAAATGTATAATAAGTAAATTTCTATTTTTTCCAATGCAATCAGTCTGCTACTAATCAGAGAACAAATGCCATTTTCAGTAGTTCCTGTGCCTGCAGCGCCAAATGCCATTTGCCATCCCCAGGGTGGCTCCTGTCAGCTCCAAGGTGTGCTCACTGTCCCCGAGGGTCACAGGGCTGTTTCTGCAGAGCTGCTGCCCTGCCAGGCCATGTCTAGACTGCCCCTCTGCCTGAGCTTTTGATTTCCCAGAAGCAGGGCTTGGCATTTCTCTCCATGCTGAACTGCACAAGGTCCATTCCAGCAGCATGACCCAGTTCCCCTGGATGGCAACCCTGCTCTCCAGTAGTGACCAGCTTTCCTGGTTTCATGTCACCAGCCAGCAAAAGAAGCAAATGTTCCTTCCCTTCCCCTTGGCCATTGGGGAAGATGCTGAACAAGATATGTCACAGTATGGTCACCATGTCTTACCAGGCTCTAGGCAGCCTACAACCCATTTGCCAAGACTCCTTGAGATCAGCCGTCCAGTCAGGTTTTTGTCTAACTGCTGGCCTTCCATTCCCACTGTGGCATTTTAACTTACATAAAACATTGTGGAAACTAACTGTCAAAAGCCTGGTTGTGGTAAATGCAGGTGATATCCTCTAGTCTCTCCTTGTCCCAAAATCTCAGAATTTATTATAGAGAGCAATCAGGTCAGACAAACATGATTTAGCCTTGCTAAATTCATGGTTACTTCCAAACCACCTCTTCCCTGAATATTTAGAAATGTTACTCTGACATTCATCCTCCATGAGTCTTATAGATAGTCTCTTGACTATATATCTATAGTCTTGTCTATAGGCATCTAAGACAATGTCTCCAAGCAAACATGACTGCATAAATTCATAAGTCTTCTTTCAAGTAAGCAACAGTTTCAAAAAGGTTAATGACAGCCTTTCAATGGGCATAACGGGTTATCAGAGTTATCAGAGGCTGAGTTATCAGAGGCTTTTCTGTGTCAATGCACACTTTCTCCAGACAAAGTGGGAATGAAACCAAGATCTCTTTGGGATTCCACTTCACCAGTATAGGGCAGACATTTCTCTCTGCACTGTAGTGCAGAGAGATTTAGGTGTTGCAAGAAGTTGTTAAAATGCTAATACATCCAGATTTAACAAAAAGAGGTGTGAAACAAAGGCATGTGGTCAGTATCATCAATTAAACAGAAAATAATCTGTCAGTAAACATAAATTGGAGGACATCTCAATTTATGAAAGACAAGTATAGCCAGAGCCAGCTCTCTTGAGAGGCCAATTATTCAAGAGCTGGCTGGCTGAACAGGCTACACAAACACTCTCCTGAGTATTCTCTGTCTCCTACTATATGTCAGAACTGATATACTCTAGATCATGGTTTCATCACACACCACCAGCCAGGCACCAGCAGCTGTTATGTGCTGTTGCCTGTATGAGAGCCAGAAGTGCATTTTCAGCTTTCTGTCATATGGCCAGCTCTGAACATTTGATACATGCTACTGCTTACAGTTGGAAGAATATCGGTGAGATATTTATTAACAATGAATTGTTGACATCTCTTCATTCCTTTTGCTGTGAACTCTGTGTTCTATGGCATTTTCTGAGAGCATCAGTTGTCAAGAACTGATAAAATGAATTTTCATGTAAGATTTTAGTATGTACAGTAGCAGAAAAAATTGTTAGATGAGAGTATTTTTTACAAGCAATTTAAAAAGAATTTATATTTCTTTATTATGCTAAAATGACAGTTTCAAACTATTGTTCCAACAGTTAGTCATTACAATTTCCATGCAGGTTTCTATTAACTAAAATCATGGTCTATGTATGTTTTTTTGAGGAAATATCTGGAGTCTGATTGCAAATTCTGGTCCTATTTGACTTTAATAGGTTTATTCAAGTCTGGATTTGAAATCTATGTTTGACAAAAGTCAGATCTGAGACTCTACTCAACCTTTCTAGATAGTGAGGGAATTCAGTCATTCCAGATTCATGGCACAGGTTGGAGGGCTGGTACCAAAAATCAGTGTCAGAATACATGTCAGAAAAACAATCACATATTCAGAAGGATTTTATAGACATTAGATAGTCTATCAATTTAGTAGATAGTCTTAAAGATAACAGAAAATCAACGTAGCTGTTTTAGAAAACAATTGTGTGTGACATGTTCACAGAACCACAGAATCAATTAGGCTGGAAAAACCTCTGAAATCATTGAGTCCAGCCTATGACACCACCATGTCAACCAGACCATGACACTAAGGTGCCACATCCAGCCTTTTCTTAAACACTTTGAGGGATAGAACCTCCACGAACCTCCCTGGAGAGTCTATTACAGTTTCTAATCACCCTTTCTGTGAAGAAGTTCTTCCTAATACACAACCTAAACCTTCTCTGGTACAGCTTAAACTGCTGTCCTCTCATCCTGCCGCTGCTTGCCTTCTCTCAATAAAAAATGAGATTCTCAGAATCCCAAAGGTTTCATTTAGGTAAGAGAGGAAAATGAGATCACAGGGAAGCAGAATGATGGAGAAAATAGACCTTGAACTGTAAAAGCAGACATTCTGTGAAATTTAGCTCAAACTTCAAAAGGCAGTCAATCCTTTAATTAAATTCTAAAGTCAGTCTCCAAACTGCTGGACTATAGAAACATTTCCAATTAAAAAATAAACTACAGGAATAAGCATTGGAGACTATTGCTTGTATCAACACCATACACTCAGTAGCCATTAATGTAAACTCTCATTCTTTAGAGAACAAGCTTTGTGCTAACTGAAAGGAATAAGGAAGACACATTTTACAAGCTTATTCACATATTTTTCCTGTGCAGTCTTTTTTAAAATATGTCTGAAACCCTCACTACTAGCCAATACCAAAGATCTGACATTATCTTATTAAATTAATATATGCAGTGGCAGTTACTAATTGCTGTAGAAGTTCAACATGCTGGCAAGGTGAACTGAGAATGAACACACCAAATGATATTGGTATTTGTGAAGTACTATGTCAAACAGTATCTCAGATTAAGAGAGAAAGACAGCAACTGCACACTTTTGATGCAGAAAGCAGTTGCCTTACCTACTGTATTACTATGGTTGCACAGTCATTTAGCAGTAAAAGTTGTGAAGGTGAAATCACTGAGGTATGAACATGGCTGTACAGCAAAAAATAGGTCTGCATGGTAGCAATCAGTGCTGCACACAGAGTGCAGGGCAGGAAAGGCAGCTCAGCAGCAGCAAAACTGTTTAACACGACACCAAGTCAGGCTGTCTGAGACAGAGTCCGGAGGCATGAGATGTAAAATGCAGCACAGCAGGCAGGGAAGGCTGTGGAAATGCTGACTGCTGAGCATCTGGTAGTTATTTAATATTCAAGATAGATGTCCAAAGGTCTAAAAATTGAGGTATTTTAAAGAAAATTTGATATAAAGAGTATAATCTGAAACTGTTCCAATTTCAACATTGTGATTATGAAAGGGACAACTGAAATATATAAAGCAGCCCTAAACTATAAACTGGCCATGTTGTAAAATGCAATAGAAAATGGTATATATTTTAAAGTCCAGCTCTAAAAAATGAGCTGTAGACAAGTCCCCTCTGAACTGACTTGTGATTTTTTGGCAAGTTTTCTTTTGGTGGTGGGTGTGAAGATAGGTGCAGAATTTAAGAATTGTTTTAGGTGCAGTGTTTTGAAGAAAATATGCTTTTAACTCTCTAGATATATGGCCTCTGCACTGTAATATGCTATATCAACAGCAAAGACAATTATTTTGTTGAATTTAGGACATATTTATCCATAATGTTTGCACAGTTGCCTTTAAGTAGGACAGATGAATAAGAAAAATGAAAGTGTTAGGGCAAACAGAGGAATTACCAAGTAAAATGATCTTGTATAATTTGGTTATGGATTATTTTCATATTTAGGTTGGTTTTTTTGCAGCATCTCCCAAATTAACTATTTTCTTTAAATTCCTTTCTTTGCTCTTTGGAGCTCAAATTTCAATGGCTCCAACTGCACATATTATTTTCAACAAAAGTTTACTACATGAATTTTAAAGTGTAATTTTTTTTCCCGAGACAAAACAAGATTATATGTTCCATGAATCCTTTAATTTTTATACCAGCATCTGCAAGTAGTAGCAAAGTATTTAAGGATTTATATTGATTTTATCAATAACCAGGATAAACCTCTCCTAGTCAAGCTTAATTTCTTAGAAGGTGCCCAACTTCCAGCAACTCTCTTTATGCACAAAAAGTCTATTGAAGGCGTCGTGTTGACATGAAAATGAACAATTTGCATATTTATTGCCTGTGATTTGTGTGCTAGCTGAACCATCCGCAATGTTCATAGAATGCTATGTGAACTGGAATGGGAGTGATTCATGTGGCTCTGAATGAGACCAAAAGGGCAAAGAACAAGTACATGTATAAAGAGATTAGCAGCTGAATATTGTTCTGAAGAGGAAAGAATGAGCATGTATGCAGAAACAATATCAGTGAAACATTGTATTGCAAAGTTTATCTATCATATTTCTGAGTTCTTATCACAATGTCACCTAATTACCATATATATAAAATAATTTATCTCCCCAGATTTCATCCCTTTGTAATTCTACGATTTCTCTTCATCTAGAGTTCCTGAATAGAACAAAAGTCATTTAATTTTTAAAGATATGGATAATATCAACATCCTTCTTTTATCAGGAAATGGTGTTTTAACTGTGTTAGTTACACAATGGAATACATTCCCAAATAAATAGAAAAAAAGGAGCAATTACACCATATGCTGATATACATAAACCATCTCACTTATGTAATCACATTTACTGATTTATTTTCATTGAAGGAAGCCACAGAGATTTCTACACATCTGTAGAATTCAATTCACAGGTACAGTAGGCCATCAGATTTTTGCACGTAGATTCTTTGAATGTAGAGAAATGAAAATAGGACAGTTCAGTAAATGAACTTTAGTACACAACCTAAAGTAACTTGCACCTACACCTTATTTATAACATAGTTGTCTTGGAATAAGACATACTGATTATTTGCTTTTGAGTGGATAAGAGAATGTGACAACTATGAGTTAAAGCTGTTGGCATTTTTTATTGTGTTGTATACATTTTCATAAAGTTACTGATCTATGGGTTTTTATCAGTAGCTGAGTGGGGGTTTTATCAGTAGCTGAATTCTTTCATTTCCTCTAAAATGTTTGCAAAGGTCCCTGCTGGGGTCAGAAGCATGGATCAGGTGGATTTCAAATTTTATATCATACATTAGTGTTGTTTGCAATAAAAAACCCTAATTTTTTCACAGGAAATGCAATTAAATTATTTAAGTTATTACTGCTAGATGTTATAGGATAGAGAATTTGTAGAAATCTTTTCTTTTAGATATGCCAAATAAGTCTGTTGTTATGCTGATTTTCCTACATGAGAATGTTGCATGTGATTTTTGTAAGGACTTCAGTTCTGACTTTCTTTTCTCCTTTTTTCTGTCACTACAAGCAAAATTGTGAAATCAAAGCTAGTGCAGATCTGATGTTTTTTCTATGAAATAAGACTGAGTTTTCTGTCTTATTTCTGTGTCTGATTGAAAGACACCAGAGCTTGTTTAAAAGCAAGTATTTAATGCGATGATCCAAGCCTTGCACCCAGTGAGAAAAAGAAAGTGGAAATCCCATTAGGATAGCAATAAAATCTGCCTCATGTACAGGTAGAAGATGGGAGCTGTCACAGCATGAAGTTTTCTTAAGCTACCCCACCTGCTGGTGCACATGTAGACAATAAACACCCATATGAAATTCATTTGTCCTATATATTACACACAATACAATCGACACATCATAAATGTTATCACCCTGTGTGATAACTGCTTTATATATTTACTGATTCCTATTCTTCCTTTACAGGAGGGATTTGTTTCAGATAGCTCTCCTTTGTGCCATGTGCAGCATTGACAAAGTGCATACACAATATGCACCGTCAATTCTTGTTGAAAGTTCATTCATTTTTCCAGATTGATAATGATTGTACTTTATCATTTGGCACAAAAGACTTGTATTCAAAAAGTATATTAGCTTACTGGGCACTCATTTATAAAAATTGCATTGTTGGAGTCCTGCTGGTGACTTCACCATGGCAGACTCCTTTGAAGTGCAGACTTTCTTTTAACATGTTTGCACTTTCAAATGGACATATCACCAGCCTCTGCTTACCTTTTGCTTGACATATCTCTTGGGGTTGGTAGTCATGGTGGTAAATATTAGCACTAATAAGCTGGCAGGCTGCAGATGTGTGTATGTGAGGGGGTTGGTGATGGTGGTGGAGTACGTTTGATAGTTTCTTTACTGTCTGCTCTTAACAAAGGGGCAAAATTCTGCTATCTTGACTGCTACAGTCTATAACCAAGCAGCACTGTAAAATTATTGAAAAATTTCACAAACAGGTAAAATGTTTATCTGGAGCAAAATTGAAAGGGTGACATGTTTGCCTCAGATATTTTCTTTTGCCCTAAAAAATATTTCAAACTAATTGTGGAATATCAGGGGCAGATGAATTATATGGGATAAATTCTTTAAATTTGTTATAGCCTGTCATAAACGTGACAGCTATGTTAGCTATTTACTGCCTCTCTTTAGCACTGTCTGAGAACATTTAAGGCATTTCTGGAAGGTGCTATTTAACTTCCTTCAGAAATGAGAGATTTGAGTAACTAGAGGTTAATCTCTACAGTTTAAAATATTTGGAGTATGACTTCAGATGCAGAAGTAGATCAGATTCAGATGTCACAGTGCAGACTTCCTAAACAAGTTGAACAAAAAAGTTAATTTCATAGGAACTGGGCAATACCCTCTTTCCAAATCTGGATGAGAAAACGGTAAGAAATATGTTATTTTTGAGGAGCAGGATTTTTTACATTGAATGGAGGATTTCTTCAGCCTGGCTTTGCTGCTTCTAGACCCGATGTATTCAGCAGCAGCTGTTGGACTTTTCAGCACTATAAATTCCTCAGCTGCAGATTCTGCATACATTTGTCCTTCAGATTTTTAAGATGCAAGAAGACTCACACCTCCTAATTGTCTCTGAGTTTAAATTCATATATTCAAAAATTTCATCTTAAGTCACTTAAGTCACTTACTCAAGATCAAATAAGAGGTGGAACATAAATGCAAGTCTTTTAAGGTAAATTAATGTTATCTACCACTATTCTTTGTAGACTTAAAAAAATAGTGAGAGAAAAAGATATGCAGATGTTAGATAGAAAATATTTTGATTTATCTATATAGTTCCTGGCATGTATTCTTATTCTGAAGAGTCTTGTCTTTATCATGCTAGGAGATTAATTCTTCAGCCAAGAACTCTCAAAAGAAATGATTGTGTGGGAATCAGTACTACACAAGGTTATGTAAAAGACCTCTGTAATCTTGGCTTGGCAGTATATTGTAACCTTTCATAAACGTATTTTTCTCCAGTCATAACTGTCTAATACTAAAGGTTTCACAAATTCTTAATTTTCATAGGCAGTGTGGTTGGTTTCCACAAAAAATAAAATTACAAAAATTTAACCCAAAGGAAAAATTTATATTGAATCTGAGCAGAGCAGTGAAAAAAAATATTCTGAGAAGGTATTTTAAGAAAAAAATGTTATTAATTATTCTTGGACCATGGAATGCAATTATGCACTCAAAAGTATTCTATGAAAACTGAATACAATAATAATTGAAAAAGCAAATGTGGCAGAAAAAATCCTCATTAATCTGTAAATTCTATTTTATGGGAGGATGTTTCAAAATCCTTTGATCTTGATTTTGCTTATCACTTTATATTGCATGTCTGTAATGTGCCAGGGTATTTTTAGGGCTCTTCAATAATATTTATCCAATCTGTCTCCTTTTTGGCTGCTGTTACCAGTGTTCTGTTCTCATTAGTTTAATTTCTGTTTATTTTTCTTCCCCTTTATAATGGGCAGGCATATATTTCAATTACATAATTTCACCTGGTCACACAGAAATCAGTGCATTTGGCTTTGTCTTTGAAGACCTCTCATCAGATAGACCACACTATTTCACTATACTATTGTCTATACAATAAAAAACCCCAAATCTATCACTGCATTTCCTAATTAAGACAATTATTACTATTTTCTACACTTTGCAGACTTAATATGTACTTTTCAATTTATAACAATTTCTTTTCACAAATAAAGCCCAATAAGTTAGAAAGAAAATAAAGATTTACACGTTTTTTACTCCATAGACAGCTGATACATATTTCTCTTGAGCTAAGTCAGTATTATTACTTCTATTTTACAATTAAGAAAACCAAAACAGGAAGGAGACAGGCAATGTCCAAGAAATTCTAAGGAAAAGGCACAGATCACAGGCCCTTGTGACTTCTAAATATATATTTTTTTTCTAGACAGTTGTGAAGACAAGGTGCACTCTCTACGGTATTTGAAAATTCATAGTGCTCAGGTGAGGATCCCAGTGACCAAGAAAAGGATCCTATTTTTTTAAAAAAGGGGGAGAAAAGAAGACCTGGGTGACTACACAGCTGTCACAATCACCTCTGTGCCTGGGAGGGTCATGGAGCAGATCCTTATGGAAACAATGGCCAGGCACATGCAGTGCCTAGGCCACTAGGCCTAGACTAGGAGGTTATCTGAGGTAAACCAGCAGGTTTCACCAAGGGCAAATTGTGCCTGACCAATCTGGAGGCCTTCTATAGATGGAGTGACTGTGATGACAGACAAGGGAAGGTCACCTGATGTCATCTCCCTAAACTACTACAGAAGGTTTTTAACAGGCAGTTGAAAACCTGACACTAATGTTACCAAATTGGAGAGACCTGGATTTGAAGGATGGACTGTCTGGTGGAGAAGGAATTGTCTGGCTGGACACAGCCAGAGAGTTGTGGTCAAAGGCTGCATGTCCAGGTGGGATCTGAGGGGTTCCCTCAGGGCTCTGTCTTGGGACTGGTACCTTTTAGTATCTTTGTCAGTGACACAGGCCATGGGACCAAGGGCACCCTAAGCAGGTTTGCAGATGACATGTGGGTGAGTGGTGCAGTTGATACAAGAGAAGGATGGGATGCCCCCTCACAGCCCTGAAGGTCAGCTGCACCCTGGGTTGCATCAAGGGAGGATTGGCCAGTAGTTCATAGAAGCTGAACACATCTTCAAGGTACCTTCCATGTAAACTTCATTTATTGTAGTACCATAATAAACTATATAGGAAAAAAAATATAAAAGGCATGTTCCAATTGTCACTTTATGTGTAAAAAATCATAGTACTTGTATAACAGGGATGCATAGGAGGAGAATAAAACAACTTCCCTATAAAAAGATACTTCTCCTGAGAGCACCTTAACTTGGGCCTTGGGCAAAAAAGTAGAACATATTGGATAGATACACAGAGGATCCAAGTAGCAACAGTTGACTGTAAAAGCCCAGGCCAAGTTCTGAACAGATCAGATACCAAATTTAGAGAAACAGATCTCAAAGTACTAAGGAAGAAAACTAATTGCTGGTGCTCATAAATAATAAAATAAAACCTTTGCATTGTATCCTTATCTTTCACGATTCATGGATATTGAAACAGCTAGGATATTTGCAAATACTAGAAAAAAATGAGGAAAATATGTCCCCAGACAAATGCAACTATCCCACACATCTTGATTATTAGCAAAAGATGGAGATAGTCTAGTCCTGTTTTTGTTACTTTTTACACCTAACATCATCCATCAACTAAATAATTTGAGCATGAAAAGTCAAAACAATAAATGAGTGATCTCGGCTTTTTTTGATTCACATTCTTCTATTACATCATCTATAAAACCTCTCTTAGTACAGCCTGTAGTACAGATGTCTGAATCTGAAGAAATTGGGGAGACTATCTGTCAAAGTGATAAACAGCTAGTGGTTCATATATCTACATTAAATGATTTTGATAAGTGAGCTTTCCACGTGGACTAGTGCAACCATTCAGAACCATGGAGTATATGCATTACCTCATCAAATCTTTTGGCTTGTCACAATATCATGTTAATTCAGATGCAAGACCCTTCTGCATTCCCATTCTGATTCTCCTTTCATGACTCCTTCACCACTCTTTCTTAGGAATGCTAAGAATGTAGCTATATAGAACTATATAGCTACTTAGGAAAAAACAATTAATTTCAGCCTAATTTCACAGTTGCATTGCATATAAATAAATAATAAAAAAAGTTTCATTACATGAGTTTATATTCTGTTTAGCCAAAGGGAAGAAGAAGTGACTGAAAATCAGAGGGGAAAAAAGGCAAAAGTAATATAGCTGTGGAAAAGGAAATAACAAATGTATTATTTTTCTAAATTTTTTGCTATACCTTTCTACACTATATTGTAGTCTTCTAACAAAATATAAATTTTAAGCCACAGAAACTGACATCATAATATAGATAATGTCTGATATATATATTTAGCGTACTGTGTAGCTGAAAATGTTTGTTTAGAACGAGGCAATGCATTTGCCAGATCAGTTGCAAAGTTTGATTCTTATGTGATTGTTATGCAATAAACAACAAAGAAGATGAGCATTGTCACAATACGTGATTCAAACTCATTCATGAAATGCTTTCAAAACCTGTTTAAAGTGAGAGTGCACACTGGAGCACAAATTACATGCACAACTTAAATTCCCTAACCTGCCCTGAAAACAAACAGGATTCTGTGTGGTCAAAAGGTAGAGAATGGTAAAGGTAAAATGCATTATAAATAACTGGCCTTATTCTCAAATTTATAACCTCATCTCAGGGAGCTTCCAAGCAGCCAGTCTAAAATTTTAATAACTTTTTACTGTGCATATCATAACTTTTTTTTTTCCCCTAAGACAAGGCTAAAGACCAGGAACTGAGAAGACAAAAACATAGGTACCCTCAGAGTTCTTTGTCCCACCTTAATATGTCTGTGGATCCCAATTTTATTTAACTCAGAATACTCACTGCTGTGAATCTCAATAAGCTCTAAATATTCTTAAGCAATATGTTTACATCTAAATTTGGTTTATCTTTGACCTGTGAAAGAGCTAAGAATGCAGGCATCTTCTAGACCCAACAGAAACTTTAGTAGTTACAACAGTTCCAAGCCATCCTAATAAAATAGTACCCTGACTCATGCAGAAAGTATGTGTAAAATTGTATGATAAGGAATAGATTTATTTGGCCAGGAACAGAGAAGCAAAGTCAGTGGAACATCCTGTTTGTGGTATTTTTTATATATAGTCAGTATGTACTGTTAGTCTGGACTTTAATGTACAAACTAACACACATTTTTTATAGTGATTACTCTCCTGCAATGCAAATAACACATTCTGCTAAGTCTTTCAATAGGCTGCTGATTGAGTTGTTATTTCACTCTTGGGGGAAAAAAAAAGTTAATAAAAGATAAGGTGCTTTTGAAGAAGGTGAGATTACATTATTTAAAAATTATGCATTTTATAAGATAAGGTTTAAACACATGTCAGGAGAAGTCAACATAGTGTTATGAATGGTAGTGATTGTGTTATCTGTAAACTTTGAAGCTTTACGTACTGATGTGAACAATTGACTTCGTTGTTTTGTCATTACCATCAGCATTCCTCTTTCTGCTGAACTGACTTCTGTTTGCACAGCAAAAAGAGAGGAAAGTTTGTTTACCCACTAATATTTCATTGACTGTTTAGCCTGAGTTGATAGTAATTTTTCATCTTTCTGTCTGCTGGATCTTTTTTTTTGCCTGTATAGTAAAAGTGACTGGACAGCTAACTCCTTCACCTGAATCATTCATTTAAAATAAAATCTTACTTAAATTGTCAAGAGTAGTCCCTACCATAACACAATTTTCTAAAGCTTACAGACATTGTTAGTACCATTTTTATCTAATTTCTTTATTCTATTATGTTGGCCAGCAGCATATAGCAAATATTTGGCCATCAGATCAATATCTAGCAGCTAAAACACAAGAAGAAATATTTATTTTTTA
This sequence comes from Molothrus aeneus, assembly GCF_037042795.1. Lineage (NCBI taxonomy): Eukaryota > Metazoa > Chordata > Aves > Passeriformes > Icteridae > Molothrus > Molothrus aeneus. The sequence goes on from NC_089680.1 coordinate 39,438,158, forward strand.
ATTGCAATATAGATTTTGCCTGAAGGTGATATGATACATTTTAAAAACTGCAGTGTTTTAAGGGGATGAACAAAATAAAGACTTCACTGTATTCTCTGTGTGCTTGATAAAGTATATTAGAAAACATGTGAAAATTATTTCTCTTCTTTCGTTTTCTCTTCTCTAGGCTTAACCGTCCTGCAGTGAATGGAAAGAAAAATTAGTCTTGGTTCAATATTCAATGCCATTTCAAATCAAAGCTTATACAATAAAAGCAGAAGTGGTAAAATCTTTGGCTAAAATTGAGCCAAACCAATAGCAAGAGATCTTATGACCCAGAACTATGTGGCATATTCCTTCCAAATAAATTAATCAGATTTACTTTGTGCACTATGACTATTAATAGATATTTTAAAGGGCTTTTTTTCCTTTTAATCTTATTTTCTCAAGTTTAAATTGTTACAATGTAGATGGCAGAGAATTTTTTTTTCTGGAGATGTTTAAATTTATAACTATTTAACTGCAGATTTTGCATACTTAGTGCTCAGTTTTTAAAACTTAAAGCTATATTTTATTGTTAAGAGTAAAGAATATCAAGAAAAACATGATGAAAAATGTTCCTTTATAAAAATCCTGTGTAGACTACTGTATTCATTGCCAGAAAAATACAGATTGCTGGCATTTCTGCAATAAGAACACTGAGACTTAATAAGCCAAGTAAGGCCTCCAAACAAAATCCCCTGCTATGTTATTTTCTTGTCCATAGGTTCTAATAACAGAATGTATTGCTCACTCTAGTACCACAAGGGCTTTTTTCCTGGTCAAAATTAAAGTACAACAGTAAAACAAGGCAGAAACTTCCCCTTCCTGCCACAAGACTAGTTCAACACTTTTCCCTTCAAGAGCACTGAATTCATATTGTACAGCAGAAACATAAATTCAGATTCATTAAAGAGAGAAACGGCACTCAAATAATTTCAGTATTTTCACATAACAAACTTGTGAATAGACTAGAATGATGAAAAAATATCATCAGCATTCTAACATTACTTTTTTGATATTAGTTATATGATCCGCTGCTGTTAATTTGAAATCAAAGAATTTATTGGAATAGATTATTTGTACTTTTAAGAAAACCAAGAGAATGTTCTCCCCTCCTCTAGAAGGTATAGGAATATTACTCTATTCCAAAAATATATATTATATGAAATAAATAGTTTTCATAGCTACAAATATTTTTAGCTTTTTTATTTGATAAAGATGTGGCACTTATGAAAAGTCACATAGATTGTCTTTAAAAGAAGAAGGAAAACCCAAGTTAAAAGTCATAAGAGGTCACAAAAGGAACCTGAATGCACATTAAGGTTAGAATATATTTTCAGGTGTAGGCCATGCCAGTGAGTTCAGGATTACCAGCAAGTTTTATTTAAACGAAGTGTTTGTTTCTGCAGGAATAGTGCCTATCTCCGTTGTTACTGTATTTGTTTTGTCCTGTTTTTCTTAGATATGAAATTTATGATTATATGTACCAGAAGGAAAAGACGTAAGTGGGTAGATTTGATATTACATGTAACCCACATGTCAAAGTGTGCACCTTGCAGAGCAGGAACTTAGGAAAGAGGGAGGAATTCTGCCAACTTCTTTTTTTGTGGCATTCTGTAAGAAAGGATTTTTAAAGTGTGATTTTTTAAAATAAGAACATAAAGATTTGGCTTTCATGGCGGTTCTGACAATCTTGGCATACTGTGCAGTCAAGGTGAAGTAAGGCAGTTCTGCTCTTTATTGCAGCAACAGCCTTCTTTAGAATTAAATGCTGATTTAATTGACAAGTGATTGGATAATGAGGAAAATCGGGAAAAAGCAAAAGGCAGCAGAGAGTGTTGATCAGGATTAATTAATACAGCTGTCAATGAGAATGTCAATGTTTTCCTTTTTCTTTTCTGCAAATTGATTTTGTAGTAAAATTTGTCACTTAGAGCCATCTCGAGTATTTTGTATTAGTGTCTTACCACTGCAACCCTTGTCTCCACTCTCCAGGTGACTTTTTTTAGCTTCTAAATGCTTTTTTATTGTGTTTTTATTATTGAATTTAACTTTCTGTTTCTCATGTTTGTCCTGTAAGATTCCCATCCTCTCTTTAGTGATGGCTCCCTGCTCTCTCTGTCATCAGCCTGCACCCAGCTTTCATGCAACTGACATTATTAAGGATATAAAGACAACAGCCATTCAAAGATCATTCCATGAGGGAATCCTCTAGCAGACCAGTAAGGAATTCATCAGCACATATTGTCTCCTTTCATTATAATTTGCTCTTTCTCCTCAAAGGAACTTATTAACTCACCTTATAATTCCTGGACTAATCCTTTACTACCCTGTGTGACCTCAAATCTCCTATACAACAAACACTATGTCAAATATTTTACTGACGTCCAGATTAAAATTATTGTATTTCTCTGTTTAGAGGAATTTATCTTATCAAATAAGTACACTTAGCTATTTTGGCACAGCTGACCCTCAGTAAATCATTTTCCATTTACTGATGTAGCTTTAATTCTTTTTTTAATTTAGAATCCATTCAACAACCTTGGTATTATATTTGGTGACTCAGTTTCTCCACTTATGAAATGGTGGTCAGAAATACATGACTTTCAGATATTACACAGCAATGCATTGGCATAGCTAAAATGATTTGTGGTCCTTAGCAGAAAATTACCTGAAATACTAAGTACTCTTACCATATTTTTCACATGCGATATTCAGAGAGGTACCTCTAAGAGGTGTATGATGTCTATTGCTCAAAGAGTTCTTCTTTGAGTGGGTGCTTTCAGCTGTGAATGCTCTTTTTAAATTAAAATATTGTTTTCTTATTTGTCAAAGCATAGCACTTTTATAAGCTGTCAATCAAGATTAAATAAACTCACACTATTCTTGTGTTATATGTAAGATACCATGCTTTGAGCAAAAAGAGAAACGTATATGTCAAGCATCGTCATTAGTAGTAATTACTTCAGACTCTTATCAATCTGTTATTTAGTATTTTCTTACTAAAGTGTGAATATTTGATTTTTTTTTTAATTTTAAAGCTTTCTGATTAATTAAAATATTCATTCACATCTCTCTAACTAGAAAACTGCAAAGTAAATTTTATCATTCTCTTATTGAAGGGATGAATTTAATTAGTCTAGAATATGGTTAGGAAAAAATGAATGCAATTAACATGGAAAATTTTTAGTAAATTCACATGATATTGGCTTATTACCACCTTTTTGAAAAAAAAAATCGAGTCATATCAATCATTACACCATAAGCAATTACTTGTACTTATTTTTCTAAAGTTCTAGAGAAACCTAAATGGCATGTGTATTCTCCCTTTCTCTATGTACCTGAGAGAGAAGGGAAACCTGAGAGAAAAGGAAAAAAATTCAAAATTAAGAAATTAATGTTTTCTTTAACTGCCAGGTATAATGGCTGTTGGAATAATCAGTGGAAATCAGTGGAATAATTTTTATGTTTTTCACAATACATTCTGTAGATCTTAAGAAAACTAACATTGAAAATATTTTGCAGGATCTATTACAAAAATTCACTGAACTGAAGAAGACCCATCTAAGATTTGTCATCTAAGATTTGAACTATCTCTAATTCTACTTCATATTTTTCTTGCCATTATTTTTATAATTTTATTATTTAAAATATACAGAATATATTTGCATTTTTGGTAAGCTATCACCCAGAATTTTAAATATTGAGTATGAAAAAATAAAGTGTAGTTGAAGCATATTTATTTCAATAGTTTAATGAAAGTCCTGAGCAGTTCCATCTGCAGTTCCTGAGCTGGCACCATTCCTGGCACCAAGAGCTCATTTCAAGTTCACCACACCCATATCAGTGAATATAACTCTGAGGTTGCATTACAGAAGTATACAGGGCTTCAAAGAAAATCAAAGTTAACTTAAGATCATTCTTACGGTATTACATTAATTGTTTTTTTGGTTAATTCCATAAAATTTTGTTGTTTCAAAGTACTATTTCTTTAAAACCCACTAACAGACTTAATATTGATAAGAAACATTACAGAATCATACCTTCCTTTGAAACTCACATAACATTATTTTGATATGAGAATAACTTTTCCTACTTTGATTGTCAGTTCTTTGCAGAAGAACCGAAGTTATTTATTAAGCCTGTCATAAGTTTTCAGGTGATGATGAGTGAATGGCTGTTAAAAATTCTAACTGTAGTTGAAAATCTCAATATTTAAAATCCTATGTGCAGTTAGACTAAAATTTTAAAGGAATTAATGGTTATACTCTCAATCAAAAATTATTAACAGTAGGTGCCAGACTATAGCATTTCTTACTTTCTAACATGTCTTATTTCTCCGTTTGGTTTTGTCTAGGGAAACTTTATTGCAGAGGAATCCAAAGGAGTTTTCTCCAAAAAATGCCTGAATGTCGTTCCTAACTCCTGTCAATTTGAAAATATTTCAGTGAGTGGCACATAACATCTGCAAAAGTTCTGTGTATTGGTGGCCTACCCTCACCTTCTGCAGACCTCACCATCCCAAAACTGCCCTTCTTACATGTGTTTTCTCAAAGAAGTATTTCTAGGAAACTCAAAATTATATTATCCAGTCTTTTTGCTGTTGTTGTTTAATCTTTGATGGTTTTGACTGAGTTTAACTGACTTTCATTACATGTTTCTTCTATATGCATACATTCTTCTTCTATATGCATACGTTCAGATTCAGAAATGTTCCTGTTTCTCCATATCTCCACATAACTTTCATTGTGAATGGAGTTCTCACTTGACTGCCCATGGAGGGCATATTTGTTGCTTATTCTCAGGCAGTATTTGAAAAGAAATTCTTAAAGCATGAATTTTTTAAGGAATTTTCTTTTTAGGCATACTTCTCATTTCACTCTTTCAGCTAAGTGTGCCTAGTGAACTTGATTCTAAAAGCAATTAATAATAAAACCATTGTGAATGAGTACTCATTCTTGTGTCAACACTATGTTGCAAATTATTTTTGTGGGATAAGAGCTTCATAATTAACTTTTGCCAATATGTGTTGCTCATCACCTTTTATTTCTCAGATACTAATGAATAAGATCAGTTACAAAGGAAGAAAGTTGTTATGAAATTGAAACTTGAGATTGCTTTCGACAGTTGCCGCTGAAAAGTGTAAACCCATATGGACTCTACTTCAGACACGAAAATGCAGCAGACAAAACTATTATTTCATCCCCTGTGGGCAACTGTCTCTGTTCATGCTCACTTTTATGTCGTCATGTTAGTTTGACACCTATAATATAGGTTTTCCTATAGGTTTAATAGGTTTTCCTCTGATGCTATTATTGGCTAATGATTCTGATTTTCCCTGGAGATAGCAAAAATGAGAAGTCACACTGTTTTGTTTTATGTAGCTCTACAGGGACAGTCTTAACCATAGTACTCTGTGGGAGTATGTCATCCTAAATCAATGGATAGGAAGTCAGCCTTTAATATTTGGATTGCTTGCTTCAGTTTTATAAATCAGGCTAGCAGTTATACTTATCTTGATTCATATACTTTACACTTTTATTGTTTAAAGGGAACTAAAGCAATGATTGATTTATAAAATATTATGAATGTTCTTTATGCAACAGTTTGTTTTCTAATAGAACAGTTGTCACACACTGATACCTGCAGATTCTGTGAGATCTTGTTTCATTGAATGAACTGTTTTATACCTGACTCATCATACTTATCTTTAAGGCTTTATCTTCCAAAATCATGGGTGAGAACCATTAAATCACATCAAGTTTTACATTCCAGAAATAGTTATAAGAAAAATATAAAAAACATTAGTACAAGTTGAATTATTGCGAAGCTTGTTACTATAAGTCAGCAGTAAAATGTGCATGTTTTAATGAGCCCTTCAGCAATCCTAAATTTTTAATTTTTCTAATTCATTTTCAGTTAAAGATCCAAGGATAACAAATATAATTATCTTTGCATACTGTGAGCAAAAGAAATGCTGTTCTAAATTTTCTGTGCATTTGATCTTAACTCCAAAGACTTTCCACCTAACTCCAAACAATCCCTCATTGTTCTGGAATACTTTCTTTAAAAAATTGAAAAATAAAAAGTAATCATATTAAAAATTCAAATCTTAGGAAATATGTTTTTGTGGATCATGTGGGGGGGTTGCAGTGAGGAATTGAACTGGAATATTATGGCTGTTTAATTCTTTCCTTTTTCCAGATTTATCTAGTAGAGCGTCAGCTGCTCTCTGAGATGGATGCAAGTTTTTATTTAGCTATACATTTAAAGTGAAACGTTGTCAGATATTCAGAATTTTTAAAAGGTAGTTATTGTTTTCAAGTTTATAACTTTACTTTTTCTACATCAATAAAGTCTCATTAAATAATTCATGATTTTTTAGTAAAAAGTTGAAAGCATTTCACACTGTATATTTACATTATCTGCAAAACAGCAGGGAGATGAAATATTTGCTCCAGAATTATTTTGGTTTGATTTCTTGTTAAATAAATACTTTAGAAAATTCTTTTTACTAAATATTAAAAATTAATTGGAAACACTTGGATAACCAAAGAAATATTTTTAAATTGAAGAGTATTTGCAATAAATACAACTATGAACATATATACATACATATACATATAACAAATATAGATTTTCCATTAAAGAGTACTCACACTTCCTTATTGTCATTAATATATTATTCACTTGTACCAGACCTGCATCAGAAAACTGTCTCAAGAAACTTGGATAAAAGCTTGAGACACCTTCACTTAAAAGCCTGCTTCTGGCTAAACAATGTAGAAGAAAACTAGGTAAATAAATTAGGAGTACATGGTAAAATGAACTTTAGCTTCTATTTAAGCCTTAGTGTTCCTTAGAGAAAACTATTTTGGGGTTTTTTGGGGGAGGTTTATTCTCCTAAGAAAAGCGAATCCTAAATGAACTCAAAAATGGCAAATCCACACTAATCTATAATGATTCATCTTGAACTGTTTGGGAAGAAAGTAAAAAGCTGTGAACTGAAGAATCGAACAGAGTATATTATCTAGGATCAAAAAAAAAACCAAAAACCCAAGTTTGTTTTTTCTCCCTGAGACTTCCATGCTTTTTGGTTCTCAAACCCTGTAACACAACATAAAATATTTAAATACTTAAGGAAAGGAGTACAGTTGCAAATTGGTTTGTGCAGACAACATCAATTAGAAACAGAAGAAAACAGACAACAAAAGTAAACTTTCCAAATCAAATGGTGTGTTTGTTTCTTCATTCTTATTCAGTTTTATTTATTAGGTCCTTAAGGTAAAAGAATGCTTAATGTCCCATTTCTTTCACCCGTTGTGTGTGTAAGAAAGAGGGAAGAGATGCTGAAGAAGATTGGCCTTGAGGGACTACTAGACTCTTAAAACATCATTCTTTTAAACAGAAATAGTATCCAAGTTTGATATTTCTAAAAATAGATTAATGGGAAAAAAAAGGTGTAAAACATTAAAGGAAATTTTTTTCTGCTTCCCAATATTTGCTATTCTTAAGCAGTGACAACTTCTGTGTTCCCATGGTCATTTAAAGTTTGGTTGGAGTCCCAGTGGTGCTCATGGAAGGTTTGCTTCTGGCTTTTTAGAGAGGAGTGTCAATTATAGATTGAATCAGCGGAATATTTAAGGTCACATTTTCAAGACTTCACAGAATAAAAGTGAAACAGTTGCTCTCAATTTTTTGCAGATCTTCATGATGAAAAGCTAAAGTAACAGAGGAGAAACCTTGAAATTCACTGATTTAAGAGTTTTCCCTGAGTCTACTTATGTCAGTTTTTCTGATTTACTGGTGATAAAGATGGCAGAGAAATGATCTGAAAAATCAAGACAAAAATTATAGAATAGATGAAAAAAGAACTGAGAGAATGATTTTGTGAGTCTAATTCTACCTCAGGTTTTCTTTTGCCACACTAACCCTGACTAGCATCTCATCCTCAAAATAATTTCATTAACCTGTCCTGTAATAAATACCATAGAGAAAATCATTCCAGATTCCTTCCTTGGCAGTGCTAATTTATGCCACTTATTTTATATTTTCAATGCATATTGTTTGAAGAAAAAGTTTCTCCTTGAGTTTATACTTCTCATACTTTGCTCAGTCTTCAACTTCTTTCCATTTATACTCATTCCCATTTACACTTAATTATAGTGTCTTGTCTATAATTACAAGTGTAATTGTAGACAAGACATTAATTACAGATTGAATTAAGGTGAATTGAAAGCAAGACTACCAGCATTTTGCAGGTTCACATTCATGAAATTTTCTTAAAGAAATCAAGTGCAAATTTACTGGCAAATGGGAGCTGAAAGAGAGATAAAAAGAGTTTTTTCAACTACCTCTCTCTTTCTTCATGATAAGAATCTTTCATGTCATTTGATAGAATGGATCTAGGTTACACTTATGAAAGCCAGAAGGATTGAGGAAGAAATGTTAAAGATTCACAGAAGTCTTAAGTAAATGCTATATCCCTAAATTGTTCTTTGGGGCTGGGGATGGGGCACCAGGAGCGGAAATCCAAAAGCTTAAAACCATTAAACCACAGAGGTTTTTTTGTAATTCCAATGCTGTGTATTAATCTCACTCACTTAAGTATATTCCATTTAAAGAAATGAAAGTTCAATACTCATGTTCTTTTTCATGCAAATCCTAGAATGAGATTTCAGATATGCACCTGGAAAGAGAAAAAGGAAAAACTGCTGCAAAAGTATGGCTTGTTCTCCCCCTGGCTATGTTGCCAGTACAACCATCCATCACTGAGGAGTACTCAGTCATAAATTTGAATTGAATAGCAGAAATGACTGGACTGTCTGCTGCCTCAACTGAAACCAAAAGGCTTCTCTGTAGAATTTTGCTTTCTTCTAATCAGTAATGATATGATGCTTTATCTAACCAGCACTAGGCTAAAAATAGACAAGAGGAAAAGGCCTTAGCCATTTTAAAGAGCACAAATGACATGCAGGCTGACCTCTTGACTGCATGTGTTACAGCTACGGGCAACCCAAATGGTGCCAGGTGGAGATTACACAGGGTAGAGCAACATCTGCTTCACTATCACAAGGGTAAATGATATGTTATGCCTCATGTTATGCCATAAACAGCCTGAGGTAAGAAAGACTGGTAGAGTTCCTGCCACAAATTAAATTGTTGCCAGCAGGTAGGATTCCACTCCATCTGTCCATGTAAGTAGCTCAAACAGAGCAGAAGCTACATAAAATATTATCCAGAGAGATAAAAGGCAAATAATGCAATTTATTTATGGGATGGAGCCAGAAATGAAAGCAAAACTAAATAGAAAGAGAAGATGTTTTTCCCTATGATGAATGGAAAGTGCTGTGCTGTTATATAATCTGTTTTCAGAGGTAGTGGATAGAGTTTCTGAAATGTCTTCTCTTTTTCTTTTTCTTTTTCTTTTTCTTTTTCTTTTTCTTTTTCTTTTTCTTTTTCTTTTTCTTTTTCTTTTTCTTTTTCTTTTTCTTTTTCTTTTTCTTTTTCTTTTTCTTTCTCTTTTTCTTTCTCTTTCTCTTTCTCTTTTTCTTTTTCTTTTTCTTTTTCTTTTTCTTTTTCTTTTTCTTTTTCTTTTTCTTTTTCTTTCTCTTTTTCTTTCTCTTTTTCTTTCTCTTTCTTCTCTTACAGCTTGTTTTGCACACAGACAAGACACAGAGGCACAAAGTATGTATCTTGGACATACACATCTCATGGCTCCCAAAATTATATTCCAAATGTTTATTTGGTCACTCCCCTTTTTCTTTTTTTCTACATTAAGATGTTAAAAAGATATCTTCAAGTAGAAAATATATCAGAATAATTGGGGTTTTTCAGTCCACAGACAACTTTGTGAGGAAAGCAGTGGGAAGTACATAATCCTGATGCCTCCTTAAGGCTTAAAAAATGCCTAAGAAATAACTATATGTCCCAAGGGCCACTTATATTTTGGATAGTAAACATGACCCTATCCAAATAGTACTAAATAGCCAAGTACTTGCTGGATATTTGCTTTTTTTTCACAGACAAATTTAATGAATTTTTCACACCTATTTGGAGATAGTAGATAAGTTTTAATTTCTCAATGAAAATGCAAGATGCACACAGAACAAATACATTGAGTGGGGTAGAACTAAGTTATTCAGTAAAATTTTTTTCGGTTTCAAGGCACTGAATATTCTCAATTCTATCATTTTTATTTCCACTAGTTATCAGTTGTGACATGTGTACAATATAAGGAAACCTCAAATTTTTATTATCTAGGGAAAATGTACAACAAATATTTCATTTGTGTTATTTTACAGCAAAACAAACAAGAAGAGGTCACAGGATGTATTCTAAAAAGAAAGTTATTGTCATAAAAACTTGACCTACTTACCAAATTTGAGGAATTAAAATAATTTCAAAATGCAACAGTATTTTTATTGAGTAAAAATTATCAAGGATTTTGTAAGTATGTGGTATGCCTTGGAAGTGTCTTAAGCTCTCAGTTTCTTGAGCTTCACTTAAAACAGAAAGAGCTTTAAACAGTGATTAGTAGAAGTCAACTTTTGAGATATCTGAGTTCCCTAAGAGTGTAAATCAATCCTAGTGGAATTTTCAATATCCCATTAGGATATACTCATAGTTATATACTATCTCCCTAGTTATGTCTAAGTAGTTCAAAAAATTTTTCCTTTAATGAAGTATTTCTAGAATCTTTCTAGAATGAAGTAATTCTAGAATACAGTTGGTATCTGAATCACTTAGAACACTTTGGAAAATATTTCCTTTTACTTTGCATAATAATAAAATGTGTTGTAGACTTTTGTGAGTCTTGTAGTTTCTAAGAACATTTCTTCAAAGTTTTTTTTCTGAAATATACAGGTCATTTATTTGTTTATGATCATAATAAATAAACTTCTAGAGATATCTCAGAATAATGTTTTTGAAAAATTAACACTATGTCACCATATATTTTTAATGGCTTTCTGAAACAATAAATTACATTAGTGCTCCCTTTAAAACATTACAGTGGAAAACCTAACCTAAATATTCTCTATGTCCTTTTAAGCTAACCATTAATTAGGAGAGGACGTTTTTTGTTTCCTGAATGAGAACAAAAAGTCAATATTCTAATTCCTCAAAGAATATATTTTTGTGCATTTGGCTTTTTATGAGAATGAACCAAGCTGGACCTTACATTCTAACACCAGATACAGATAAAATGATCACTTTGGTCAACACTGCTGAGATTAAAATATCAAAAATACTGCAGTACTTGGGCATGGAGTCATTAGAAGTAAAAGAAGCTTTTAGTGGTAAATTTCTGAGCAATTGTTTCCACTCAAGTAAAAGAGGAATTCAATGCAACTGCAGGAACAAGAAATTACTGAGAAAACACAAAATTTAGGGTCTGTTTTTATTTTGGTAAAAAGGCCAAGAGTCAGGAGCCATTCAGGTAGAACTAAATTTAAGATTGAGTCAGTTGTCTTTTGGAATATATGAGAAAAGAAAATAAAACATAATACTCATTACACTTTCTATATTCTAACCTACTAGAATACACAACGCTATTAATCAAAAGTGAATATAGGATTAAATTTTTCTTGGAGCCATTAATTATATTGCTATTAATGTGAATAGTCAACGAACAAGAAACTTTCATTAGTGCTGCCATAGCAGCCTGCTATTGATCCATCACTGCCTTCATAATGCAAAAATAATGGTTATTGTAGGATATATGCTAACACCTCAGATGATGAATGGCACTTATATTTTAAAGATATCAAAAAGAATATCTGCACTTATTGCTGGGTTATTGATCCTAAAGCACAGTGGGAAGAGGAAGAGAGAGAAGAGCTTGATGTGAGAACTCTAAAAATAATTTTGAGTGTTGATTGTATGTATACACAAGGAAGAAGAGAACATCAAAATTTTCAGAATGAAATTACCAGACCAAAGAAGGAAAAGGCAACTAAATGAGCTCAAAATGACTTTGGAATGTGGCAGTTTAAAAAAAACCAACTAGCCATGTGCATTAAGGTAGTAGGTAGAGACCCTGAGATATTCACTAGCTTCAGAAGTAGCAGTTTGCTACTTTTGTATTTTTAAACTTTGTGAGTGTTAGTCAGGTATTAAAATAGAGAAAAGAGTGATTCTCAGTGATAATGACTCATCCAAACATGGTGAGAGTGGCCTAGAAAGTTTTCTTCTAGCCTTTTTTCAGATAGAAGGAGTAGGTATAGGTCACTGAGGATGGGAGAAACAGAAGAGCATTTAATTAATGACCACAGATCTATGGGACAGTGATTATGTTACTCATCAGAATAAAGATTCAAGTTCTGTCTCTGGAGACAATAAATAAGGATCTTTGCTGGTTCAGGTGTTGAGGAACACATTCAGGGCAGGTAGCTCTGGGTGCAGCTGCAGTGGAGCTGTGCAGGTTGAGCTCTGGGTGGCCGGAGCCTGAGGCAAGCAGCCCTGAACTGCTGAGCCTTTGCTTAACAAAGGGCACTGGGACCTGCTGCCAGGGGACCAACACTCAGAGACATGGCAGGAGCTGATGAGGATAGACCTTCCTTTTCTTAGACTGTGAGGTCATTAAGTGACAGGGGTGTCCTTTGTTCAGTCTCCCTCCTTCGAAGCACCCAGCTCAAGTTGTTATTTCATTATTGATATATTGGGCTATTTGAAGTATCTTAATGTCTAAGATAGCTATGGAAAATTTGGGGTTAAGTCAGTGAGGAAGCCTTGCCTGACTGTTTGAGGGGTGTGTGTAGGGAGTCAGGTGGGACACCCACCAGGTCACTGAAGCTGCCAGATGCAAAGGGGCCTCAGTCCTAGTTCAGGTACTGGAGTCTCTTGGACGGTCAGGCAGGAATGTTTCCTTAACAAAGGGAAGGGAGGTTTTGAGGTCTGTCCTTCCTATGGATTAGCCCTGCATGACTCAGCTAAGATGTGCAGCACCAACACAGGGGTGAAGGTAGAGGACCTCCAGCGTAAAAAGACATCGATTTTCAACCTTGTCAATTTTCAACAAGTTTGCCCTTTTTCTTTGCACTTTCTTCATGTACAAATTGCATTGTTTGCTGTAGTCTGGTGACTTCATGTGATGATTTTTCACAGAGGTTTAACTATTCTTATCAATACAGTGAGGATTCTGCCAGTCAAAACCACACATACTCTCTGTGTGCTGTACTGTGCCATGCACATTCTGTTTGAAGACCTCAGTCTCCATGCCTCCTCAACACACTATGATAAATAGTACATCTCTTTCATAAGACATGTGCTGAAAGAGAGGGAACATTGTTACTGACAGTAAAAATTTTACGCATCAGTAAGCCATTAATTTTAAGAGTAACTAAATCAAATGTATGTTCATTTGAGACCAAATTTGGGAAGAAACAAAATCTATAGAGCAATCTGTAAGCAGATGGACAACATAATTTCTTTAAATGCTGGGTTTTCCTAAAATAACTAATTACATATGCCCACCTGGGTAGAGGCTTCGCTAAAGTGACTAATTTTAAATTCCCTGAATATTTCTTCACAATAATTTACATTTCAGACAGTAATAGGGCTCTGCAGCCATAGGTAGGTGGCTACCAGCAGGGAACCATGCCTCTGCCTTCCATACATCCAGGTCTTGGGGCAGCCCCCAGGCAGCTTGTCTAGGTTGGCTCCCCTGTGGCTGAAGCCTGCTCAGCACTCGCTCAGCACTCTTGGACTCTGCTTTCACATTTGCTGTCCACATTTGAACAGCAAATCTTGTTGTAAGGATGGCCTTGGGGGCTATTCTCAGAGGACAGTCTAGACATACATTATTGTGTACAGTCCATCTCTTTTGTATATAAGAGAGAAAGAGTTCAATGAAGCTTTTTCCTAATTGCTGTGTCGCATACTGCCAGGCACAAAGCAGGAGAAGAATGGCATTATTTATTTTATATAGGAACTAGGAACATGCAGTGATTACTCCTTTATCTCCCCTATCTCACTTGCTGATTTACCATTCACATACTGCATACTCAGTTGCCCTTGTTCACTCAAGATGCAACTTCTTTGAAAATTCACTATTGCTTTTTTAACTGCACTGTTTATTAGAAAATAATGCTAACTCTTCTTCATCCAAAACTACTTGTAAACAGAAAGTGCTCTATACTTACTCTATGGAGAAAAATAAAACAGATTTCCTATGCTTAAAAAGGACAATAAACTGTCTTTTCTAGGACATTATTAATTCTCAGCCACATTTGAGTGTAAAAAGTCATTCTTGGTCTTTCTCTCTAGTCCACTTGTAGGTGTTTATGTTAACAGATAAGGAGGCTGCCACATACTTATGCTGATTTGTTGCAGAGTTGCAGTGCTTTACGAGGGAATTTCCATGTTTGATGAAGACAGGTCTACATTTTCAATGGACAGGAAGAGTGTCTGAAGTGTTTTCATGGTGGCTAAGTGTTAGAAAGAATTTAGTGAAGAAAGATTTTTTTATAAATGCAACCTTGAGATAAAAAATAATAGCATAAAACTAAGTCATTGTCATTAGCACAGAAAAGACAGTCATATATTATCAGCATATTAACTGAAACATTGGAAGTATAAGAATTCTAATTAGAACTCTGAGTAAAAAGATACAAATTTTAAATTGAGAAACTCTATGCATGTTTACTTTTATTAAAAAAACTATAGACAACTCTCCAGTAGCAAACTACCTTCTTTTTTATTCCTAGGAATCTGTGAACAACACAAGCAATACTTGAATCAAGCTGCATCATCTTTAATTATCCTTTTAAAGACAACTAGATATCCTTTTTCAGCTGGAAGAGTTTTAGGTGCCTCTTTTATCACTACTTGATACACAAGTGGCCAAGAAAGACAATGGTGTCCTGGGATGCATTAGGCCAGCAGGTCTAGGGCAGGAGATTCTGCCCCTCAGCTCAGTCCTGGGGGGCCTCACCTGGAGCTCTGTGTTCAGTTCTGGGCTCCTCAGTACAAGAGGAATTCATGGAGCATCTGGAGTAAGTCCAATAGAGGGCTAAGAAAGTGGTTAGGGAGCTAATTAATCTTTACTTGTTCTAGGAGTGTGTGCAAACATCTGAAGTGTGATGCCACCAGGCAGCTTTACACTTAAATTCTAAGATTCCTGAAATAGACACACACCAATATATTTTCTGTGTTCTCAAACTCAGTCTAGAAATTTATCTAGAACAGGTTTATTGGATTCATCAGAAAGATGGAGACAGCTTCTATTTTCTTCCAATGCTACTACAGCTCTTCATCTACTCTTCAGCTCCTTCCTCTTCCTCTGACTGATTTGCATTTGGATTTTGAAGTCAGTTATTGTTCTTACATCCTCAAAATGGATTTACAAGACATTTTCTGTTGTGGTCTGTTTCTGAAAATATGCCCTCTCTGATACAGATACACATTCTCAGACAGACCTCTTAATCTCTCCCAGGTCAGATGTTTTATTTCATAGAAAATCCTCAACTATTTAGCTCCTTTTTCTAGCTTTCCCATTTGGCTTTCCTATATATGTGATCAGACACATAGAAGAGATGTTCTCATTATTTTGTTCATTAGACTTTGATCCAGCAGGGCTTGAACATGTGCTTACTAAAAACTGTGATTAATGTTGCAAAAAACAAGTAACTTATAAACAATGATAAAAATAGTAGAAACAGATATTTATTATCATTATTATTATTGTTCTCACCGTCATAATCATATTTAATAATGTATAATACTAATACCACTACTAATAATAATATGCAAGTTATCATACTGCAGGTAAGGTACTGCCTTGGAAAATTCAGAGGTGTATTTTATAGGGCTATGAATGTGCATAAACATCTATAACACAAAGCAGGGAAAATATAAAGATCTTCAGAGAATGAAAACCCCTGCAAGTATCTTTGTCAGCAACTAAAAAATTAACTTGAGCTTTAAAGCTCTAACATTGCCACTGTAGGTAATAAATGGAGGTGTGATAAATGTGGACTTCAGTGCAATTTCTTTTTTTCCTTTACAGATGCGGATGTTGTTTATAATATGTATTGCAATATAATGTAATTATGTTATTTCAGGCTACCTGCAAGATATTGTTTAGGGACCTGGTTACAACTTGATTATAAAACACTCTTAAAGTCTTAAATTATATGGTGCTATGACGCAAACCAGAATTTTAGGCCATGTCTGCATTTAAATTAAGCTGGAATCAACCTCTTTTGGCTAATATTTAAACAATAGTAATTTGTTTATATTTCTCTGCAGTGATCCTCTACTGTGTTTCACTGAAACCAGATCTGTTCCAAAAAACCCATGAGATTAAGGTCTGTTATGTCTGTGACCATCTTAATACATAAAAGTTAGATTTTTATTATGTTTGATAAGGTAAAAAATTAAACTGTAACTAATTCTGCAGCAAACTCTTGTACAAATTTTTTTACTCCTGTTTGCATAAATTAAATATGCATAAGGTCCTACCATTTGCTTGTTAGATAGCAATTGCCCACTTTTGGTTCCACTTGATTTCATTGTTCTTGTAGTCATATCATGAACCCACTAGTGCTCAAGTTTCCCCATATGAGCCAAAGGACATACAATAACATTAATATTTTTTATTTTGAATAGACAAAAAAAATATATTTCTTAAATTAAGGGATCACTTTCAGTCCTGGGGGAGTTTCTTTTTGAAACTTATATGAGAAGGAGAAAAAAATGTTAATTGAATCTTCTCATTTACACCTTCCATCTGTTTTTGTTCCAGCTGCATCTGCTTAGATACTTGAGAAGCAGGTCAAACTAACACTTAATGGGTCTCAGCTGATTATAGTAGTAATATAATAAAATTGCTGCCAGTAGAAAGTGGAATGGGGGTTTACATTTTTATATTAAATGGAGAAAGTTTAAAGTAATTTTCTTGGCTTTAAATGTTATCAAAACAAGTTGGGGAAAAGTGCATAATTCTCTTCCACAGGGAATTTAGTCTACTTTTTTTGAGCTTTGCAGAACTTTGTTCTTTATTTTCAATAGTACTTCTAATTGAGAAATTGCTATTTTGCCTATTTTTTTTCAAGTACTAAAGTTTTTTTCTTCTGAATCTGACTTTTCTGTCAGTATTCTGTGTGTTTAAATATTTTTATATTTTATATGCACTCTAGAATGCATGATGTGTCTGAAGATTATGATATAATATGATGTTTTTCATGGTATTTAACTTCTACCTTTGGAAAACTAAGTCCTTCGCTTCCTAGATTTAATGCTGTAATTACAGTAGCCAATGATGTAAGTGAAACATATTGTTTAGACATGTAAAGTATATTTCTTTCCTTCTAAATCTTTCTTTTTTTAAAAAACATTATTATCTTATAAAGGTAACCTTTCATGCTTGTATCACCTGCTTTACATTGCTAGAAAAAATTTGTTTCATAAGGAACAAAAATTTGCTTTTTTACTGATAAGATTCACTTTTTCAACTTCATCCATCTAAGAGTTAGTTTTGTTGATTATTTCTTTAGCAGATTTTGAGAGACAGACACCAGCAAAAATTATTTCATTTCATCTCTGCACCCCATTCAGAGAATCAAATATTTATATATATATATATGTGTAATTATAATTAATATACCAGCTAAGTCATTCTGAGCATATTAACACTTTTCTATCCCGTTAGCATTTGTCCAACATGAAAAGAATATTTGTGAATATACTGAAGGGCTGCTACCTATTTCTTACTCACAATAATCTGTGCTCATTAAATGTTTTCAACTCAGTGAGAGGAATTTTGCTCACAAAACAGTGGGCTGGTTTTATAGAGTGTCCTGTGTAAGTAAGAGGAGGAGAAATTGTGGCAGATAAAGTCAACAAAGGCTTTGGTGAGGTAAATACTACCAGGTGCATGTAGAGTGAAAAATAATGATGGGTCTTCTGAGCACATTTATCAAACTAGACACATAGGTGGGCAAAGATGGAAACACGGAACCAGTCTTAACAGATTGGTAAAGGTGGACAGGAATATCCTTCCCCTGTTCAGGCTAAGAGGTGTATAAATAGAAGGAGACCACAAAGCATGTAGGAATTAAGCTAAAAGAAAATTAATAAAAAGTCCCTTTAATAGATTTTCTATGAAAATATGGTAATATGAAAAAAAAACTGGTGGTGAAATATTAAAGATCAAGGTTGGTGTGAAGATCACAGAGTAGGCTGATGATGCAGAGTTGACAGAATGGCAAATGAGAATACTTTTCTTGCCCTGATATTGTAACATTTAGCTGACTGGTTTTGAAGTCAGAGGGTCTGCCTAAGATTGAATAAGAGGAATGTTGTCAAATTATTAAAAATATCAACTGAGAGGAGTGCTGAGTGCTACTGGAATTTAAGTAGAATCTAGGGTTAGTAGGGTATAGATAAGGTGAGTATGGAGGAACACACAAGAAGACCTAAGTGACAAGGAATTAATGTGTAAAAATTCCATTCCTTTTTCTGGTATCATTTTCTTTAAAACCAAATTCTCTAGCTTCACCTGGAAGTAATAATTATGCTTTATGTTTAGTCCTGTTCTGAGAACACATCCTCTACTTAACTGTACCTAAGAACTCCTAAGTATTCTGGTTTACACTTTTCTAAACAAATGCATTTCTAAATTTCTTTCCATCAGTAAAAAGCTTAGTTCATTATAATTGGTTAGAATATGAAACACATACTGTGTATCCAAGGAAAAGAGCTTGGGGCTGATTCAATAAAAATGGTTGGGATGATGAATGGTGGTACAATTAAATCATGCTTTACAGAGCTGGAAAGGGAAGAGTTTGAAAAGATTTAGCGTTTTGTTTCAGAAAATTTTGAAATCATAAAATAACGCAAACTCCCACATTTAAATAAGGATAAACTCTAGTCATAGCTCAAATTATGTATGTTTTAAACATTACTTACGTAAATCAAAGTACAATTCCTTCAGAATATCAAACCTCTGTGGAAGCGAAACTGTGACATTCTTTGAATGTTTCTGTTTTCTGACACTGAGCAGACTAACTCCTTGCACAGAGAGTGTCAGAAGTGGAAGCTAGACAGAAAGTACATGAGGTCACACTAAAAGGGGGGTATATGGGAAGGCAAGAAAAAGAAACAAAAAGAAAAAAAACAATAAAACAAAAAGAAAAACAACCCTACAGAAAAAGTAGAACAAGAAGCTTGGGTTTATTCTTTCTGATCATTAGCAATTCCCTTCTTCACCATGTCTCCATTTTGTTTAGATTCCCATGAGGAGGAATACTGCAGAGGACCTTTTTTCATATATGATGTATAAACTTTGCTCCTGTTGGTTGACCCATACTCTATGTCTGCCTGTTGGAGAAATAGCACCATACTCACAAGGTTTAGAAGCAGCACTTCTGATATTATTTGTGTTAAGAACACTCTTAGAAGCCTCCACTCTTGTCCTTACCAGGTACATCAGTGCTGAATGCAGAGAAGCACCTCTTACATCAACTGCCCCTTATAGTTTTTGTCATTTTATCTAAGGATATCACAGAAGAGAGAAAAACTAGAGGGTTAAATTAAGTCCTAGTGCAATTCTCAGGTTCAGAGAGTAGTGTCCATAATTAATTTGATGTCTCTTTTACATATCAATTATTCATCAATATGTACATCGAGTAGAAGTTACAGTGATAATCTTTTGGACTCTAAACGACATACTTCCAAGGAAACACTTCACTAATGTCTAGCAGAGACCTTGAAATAATTTTCTCATTATTTTCAAATGTTACTACTTGTTCACACACCTGCTTTCAAGTGGGTTTTAATATTTGAAAAAGAGAAATATGTCTTTTAAATATCTATCGTTCATAATGGCAAAAATCAGAGCTTCGACATTTTGAGCTGGTTCAGTGTTGTTTTTTAACCATAGCCAGACACTCGCTTGCTCCCCCACCAAAGGGATCAGGGAGAGAATTGGAAAGGTAAAAGCTATGGAAATCATGGGTTGAGATAAAGACAGTTTCATAGTGACAGCAAAAGCTGCACACACAAACAAAGCATTGCTTTGCACATTCCAAACCAAGGAATTAAGTGATCACTTCCCACGGGCAGGTAGGGTTCAGCCATCTCCAGGAAAGCAGGGCCCCATCACACTAAAAGTTACCTGTGAAGATAAATTTCAACACTACACATGTTCCCTCCTTCTTCTCCCCCATTTATATGCTGAGCATGATGTCACATGGTCTGGAATATCCCTTTGGTCAGTTGTGGCCACCATCCTGGCTGTGTTTCCTCCCAGAAAGGGCCTTGCCTCTGTGTAAGCCCTGCTAAGCAATAACAAAAACATCTCTATACTATCAATCCTGTGTTCAGCCCCTGTGAAAGATGTTAACTCTACCCCACCTGAAACCAGCACATATAGTTAGCTTCATGCTAAGGATCAGTCTTTCACACCTTCAAAGCAGATAAAGAACGTGATTATTATCATGGTTTTGCATCATGGGCAGAAATTGTTCATAATGGCTTTTATAATTGTGATAAATCCAGTAGAGTTTTGGCATACAGTTGAAAGAAAAGGAAAACAGCTGTTCCAGAACTGACATTGCACAATCAGTACAGTTTGTATTTATGTTTATTTATGCATTATATATTTATACATATTTATTGAGAAATATGGCTGATTGCCTTCTCAAACTTCCATGCACGAGTCCCAGAAAAACATGGAAAAGATATTTGTATATCTTTTGTATATCACATATCTTATGTATATCACATATATATAAAATATATATGTGAGGAATCAAGCTGATCTTTCCTTCCCCATTTCTTCTTTTTTATTGGTTGGATTTATTACATTTAGGAGTATGATCTTTCATTTTGATGGTTATAGCACATCAAGAAATTTTAATTAGTACCAGAATTTCTTAGAATTATTTAGTTTTTATGTAAAAACTAAGATATATATACATCTGAAATAACCATGAAAGGCTTTAACATTCACATTTTCTTTTAGCTGCAAAAAGTACAAATGAAACTTTTCTGTCTCATTTGTGTCTCACCTGGGGTGAATAAGGGGGGATAGTTATTCTCTTCACTGTGCAAATCAGGAATCAGACTTCTGAGAATGTTCTGGGAGGATTCTGAGTTTTCTCCCTCCTTCTTGTCACCTAGTGTTGTTCTCACTTCAGCCTGTTTGTTTGTTTGTTTATTTGTTTGTTTTTATTTCCACACTCTAGTATCTCTCCCTCTCTTTTCGAATAGTTGTATTTCAAACCCATCAGTGGGAATTTCCTAAAGGCATGTACTAACTTTGGCTGGCCCCTCTCCAACCCACTCTCTCCTTGGGATATTAAATTCCTACTGCTTTTGTTATTCATGTTATTATAGCACTTCACTGTGCTAGGCACAGTGAAAACAGTTAAAATAAAAAAGCCAAAGGTGCTACCTCTCCTTATGTCGTTTGTCTATGCCCATCTGCTTTATTTTCCTTGATTGGTCTTATGCAAGGTGTGCAGAGGCATC
Organism: Molothrus aeneus; assembly: GCF_037042795.1. Taxonomy (NCBI): domain Eukaryota; kingdom Metazoa; phylum Chordata; class Aves; order Passeriformes; family Icteridae; genus Molothrus; species Molothrus aeneus. Next base: position 39,459,656 of record NC_089680.1, read on the forward strand.
TATCGGGAGAATGGAAGAAAAATAGAAATTTCACAATAGGAATACTGTGAATCTCCTGAAGGTGCAAGTGCTGTCCAGAAATACTGAGGTAGAAAAGGGTTTGAAACAAACCCAGAAATTTCTTTCTCCTTATGATGCGCAGCTCAAATTAGCAATTTATTTTCACTTGCTTCCTGAATATTTGTTCTTTTTTTTTTTTCTAGGACTTCTTTTTTGTTACTCTTTTTGACAAAAATAAATTAGTTTAAAGGTAGGACTTTCTTGAATAATTTATCACTTCAGTTTCATTATCATTCTTTGAGTTTACATTTTTATAACATATGGCTGCAATTTTAACTTCAAATAGATCTGATAAAAATGTGAGAAGTAAGGAAGTATTTGCAGAGAGATGGTCTTGAAACAGGCCCCAAATAAATACATTCTGAAAACATGTTTGGATCCTGTTCCAAATATATTTGGTAGCTCACTTCAGTATGTCATCCTTCACACTCAGCTTATCCCACTTATCCCAAGGAAAAGCTGCCAACAGGATGAGAACATATTTCTGTAATTTGCAGGGCAGGTCAGGCCACAGAAAAATTGCAGTGAAGCTTGCTCTTCAATGTAGGCACTAGTCAGCCAAATATTTATACACATGTTGAATGTTACAGGTGTGCTCAAGATTATTCAATCAAGTTCTTACTTGTCAGGGTGATTGACAATGGAGCACATGTTTGTCTTCTTTGCTGTGAAGCATCAGTGCAGTTGGGCTGTGGTCCTATTCTTTCATTGCTGGGATTTTTACGAGAGAAGCAGCTAAAAAAACCCAAACAACTTTAACTGACCTGAATTACACTCTGATTGTGATCATGAAATCATAGAGTACCCTCACCTGAAAGGGACCCACAAGGATCTCTAAAGTCCAGCTCCTGGCTTGGCACAGGACAACCCTAAGAAACACACCATGTGCCTGAGAGAATCATCCAATTGTTTTTTTGGAATTAGACATGCTTGATACCATGGCTGCTTCCCTGGGGACCCTGTTCCAGTTCCCAACCACTCTCTGTGTGAACAACCTTTTCCCAATATCCAAACTAAACCATCCCTGACAAAGCTTCAGGCCATTTGTTTGGGTCCTTCCACTGGTGACCAGAGAGAAGAGATCAATGACTACCCCTCCACTTTCCCCCAAGAGGAAGTTTTAGACTGTGATGAGGTTTTCCCCCAGTTTCCTCTTCTCCAGGCTGAACAGACTGAGTGACCTCAGCCACTCCTGGCTACCAGGGCACTGCTGACTCATATCCAGCTTGCCATTGTCCAGAACTCACAGGCCACCTTTTGTGGAGCTGCTTTGCTGCCTCTTTTTCACCAGTCTATATGTTCATTTCCCACATAAGAGTGTATGGACGTGCCTGAAAAGTAATTAAAATGACAAATGATTTAGAGAAAAATGAGATCGTATTGCTAACAATAATTTTTTAGAGTCACTTCCAAAAGTAGTTGGTTAGATGATAGAAATAACTGTCCACATTTTATGATCTAATTCATAAGTGGAAGGATTTTTAAAATCTCTGCTAGTTCTAAGTAGTTTTCATGCTATACTCCACTATTCATAAGGTGCTGGAACCATGTGTTTGTGCATTACTATTGTTAAATTTTAAAACTTAAAAATAGTTAGTCATGTTAGTTTTCCTCAAATTCATTTTAATTTATCTGGTACTTTTTGAGAATCTTGTGTCTTTTGAATGTCAAATGTCTGCACCTGGTAAACCAAATGTAGTGATGTGCTGTATTGTTACTGCTTCCCAAAATCAAATGAACTTTGTTTTGAAACCTCCCTGCCACGCAATCCTTTCATTTATCTTGGAATAAAATCATATTATTTTATTTCTGTCATATATTCTTACTAATGCTATTATACCCTGACTCCATGCTCGCAAGCCAAGCAGAGATAGATTGCATTAGGACCCTAAGCCATTACTGTATGCACTCCCCCAGCACACAGCCCTGCTGAGTGAGCTCGCTGTTGTGTGGGACTGAGTTTCTGCTGACAAAGACCTCATGCCCTCAACACTGCAGAAGTCCTTCCTTACCCTTTGGCTCTGGGTGGGGCTTCCCCTGCTCCAAGGAGATCTATTAGGTGTGGTCAGAAAATTTTGCCTATTTGGTTCTTATTTTGGCATGATGCACTAGCAGTTTGGCTGTCTGTCTGGGATTTAGCATTATTTGAAGAAGAATTGAGCATTATTTGAGGAAATGGGTTTTGCTGCCAGTTGTTCTGCTTCACAGTTCTAAAGGAACTTCCTACACCTTCCCTATTAACATAAATAAGCAGGAATAAAGCAAAATTCCTCAAGACACAAAATGAGGCAGGTCTAGAATGTTACCAAGGTTCTTTGAAGGCTATTCTAGTATCCCAATATCACAAGTCAAGCAGATGAGGTAGAAGGCTGCTTGTCTGAACAAGAATTTTTTCTTGGAAAAAAGGCAAAAAGTAAAAATGTATGTCCAGTGAAAGCAAGATTGGGTGACATGGCAAGCACACAGAAATGCTGCTTGTCACTGTAGGGAGAAGATTTGTGCAGCCAGAGCTTAAGCTGGCCCAAGATGTGAGGGACAATAAAAAGGCTTTTCTCAAATATATTCATAGCAAAGGGCAGTGAAAAAATAACATAAACCCATTAGAGCATAAGGATGGTCCCCTCACAAACAGGGACATGGACAAGGCAGAGGTGTTTAATACATTCTTTTCCTTTGTCTTTGCATGGATGATGCAAAGGGGGTCTCAATGCCCTGAGCTGGAGGACCATGATTGTGCAAAAATGATCAACTCCCTGTTAACCCTAAAAGTCGGCAGTTAGCAACTACTGCAGCTGGATCCCTACAAATCTATGGGCCTGATGGGATTCATCTGAGAATCCTCAAAGAACTGGCTGATGTCATTGCAAACTTCTCTCAATGATTTTTCAGTGGTCTTGGGAGTCTGGAAAGGTCCCAGATGACTGAAAGCTGGTGAATATTCTCCTGATTTTCAAGAAGGGCAAAAAAGAGGACCAGAGAAACTACAGGCCTGTCAGTGTCACTTCAGTGCCTGGTAAATGTGGAGAAGATTATTGTGGGTGGGGATTGAAAAATATTTGAAATACAATGCAGTCTTTAGTCGAAGCCAGAACAGTTTCATGAGAAGAAAAGTCCTGCTTAAAAAATCTTGCTTTTATTACAAGGTGACCAACCTACTTGATCAAGGGAAGACAGTTGATGTGGTCGTTTTGGATTTCAGTTAAAATCTTTGTTTCTGTCTCTCACTGTACCCTTCTTTCCATCCTTCCAGCACACAGCTGGGAAAACACATTCTGCGGTGGGCAACTGGCTCACAGGTCAGGCACAAAGGGTTACAGTGAATGGGGGGACGTAAGACTGGGGACCTGTGACCTGTAACAAGTGGGGTTCTGCAGGGTTCCATCCTCTGCCCCATGCTCTTTGATTCTGCACTTGGGATGTGGAAACCCTGTATGTACAGACTGGGGAATGAGAGGCTGCACAGCAGTGCCATGGAAAGGGCCCTGGGGCTCTGGTCCATGGCAAGTTGAACATGAGCCAGCAGTGCCCTGGCAGCCAGGAGGGCCAAGCATGTCCTGGGGGCATCAGGGACAGCATCACCAGCCAGGCAAGGGAGGGGATTGTCCTGCTCTGCTCTGCACGGGGGCAGCCTCACCTCCAGTGCTGGGGGCAATTCTGGGTGCCACAGTATAATCAAGTTTTTTAACAATTTGAGAACATCCAAAGGAGGGCAACAGAGATGGTGAAGGGCTTTGGGGCTAAGCCATGTGAGAGCAGCTGAGGTCACTTAGTCTGTTCAGCCTGGAGAAGAGGAGAATGAGGGGAGACCTCACTGCAGTTACAACTTCCTTGGGAGGGGAAGAGGAGGGTCAGACACTGATCTCTTCCCTGTGTGACCAGTGACAGGACCTAAGTGTGTGGCCAAAACGTGGGTCAGGGTGTGGTTTGGTTAGCCATTAGAAAAGGATTCTTCACCCAGAGGTTGGGCACTGGAACGGGCTCCCCAGGGAACCTGAGAGAGTTCAAGAGTTTGGACAATATTCTTGGGCACACGGTGTGTTTCTTGGGGATGGTCCTGTGCAGGGCCATGAGCTGAGCTCAACAATCCCTGTAGTCTCTTCGAACTGAGCACAGTCTCTTATTCTGTGATTGTTTTGCATTAAACAAGGACTCAGTCTTGAGGTACATAGAGGTAGCAGCAGTAAGTTCTGTTACTGGGTGCTGGATCCAGGGGTACAGCAGTGTTCCTGGAGTCACGGAAACCCAACAGAAAGCACAAAGTCCCAGCTGAAGCTGGCAGCTCTAGCAAGGGAGGCTGATGTAGCTTGGGCTTACCAGTAGCAACTGCCCCTGAGTAGAGTTGAGACCAGGGAGGCCAAACAGGAATCAAGAGGTTGCAGTGGTTTGTGCAGGAGGTCCCTGCACACTGCCTCTAGTGCAACAAATGAGGGAGATGTTGAGACCACGGAGGCCAAACAGGAATCAAGAGGTTGCAGTGGTTTGTGCAGGAGGTTCCTGCACACTGCCTCTAGTGCAACAAATGAGGGAGATGCTCCAGGTCCCTGTAAGGATGGTGAACACTCACCTCTGAGCTAGAACCAGTGTTTCTACAGAGAAAGCCACTGAGAGATCTTATGTTTACACTCAGATGGAGTACATAAGGAAGGAGACAGTAGAGCCAGTAGGTTGTAATAAGTGCACAGACCTTTCTCCTAGAAAAAAAGCAAAATAGGTTTACATATCTGTTGCATAAGCCATCTGAACTGAAGGAAACAGTTAAAAGGCTGTGTGCTATTGGAGGGGCCAAGATTGAGATAGACAAGTGGCTTTAGAACCACGTTGTATGAGGGACACCATCAAAAATACAACATCTTATGACCTATACAAACAGGATTCTGCTTCAATCTCCACCCTTTGATTTTTTTGCAATCAGGACCGGATATGAAGCTTTAACCCATGAGCAAGGTCTGCAAGAAGAAACTGTGCTAGAAACACACACAGTATTCCACCAAATGGAACAAGAGCACACGGTTGGTGGCTCTGTTACGAGGTACTGAGATGTGTATCTGCTGGCTTGATAGGGAGTCACAAGAGGGACACAGCCTTCCAGGAGAAAATGTCCAAAAAATTTTGACTACAAATCAATGGGCCCTGAAACTATCCACAGGAGGGTGTTAAGAGAACTGACTTCATTGCGAGGCCACTCTCCATAATCTTAGAGATAACAAGGAGATTGAGGCATATCTGAGAAAAATGGAAGAAGGCTAATGTCACCCCATTTAAAATGCCACCAATTGCATCAATTGACATTAATACCCCTTATATCAACAAGAGGATCCATGAAATTACAGGCTCATGTCTTACTTCAGTCCCTGGTAAAGTTATAGAATTAGTCTGCCTGGGAACTGTCACAAGTCAGATGTACCATGTGATTGGGAAAAGGCAGAACAGAAATAGGGAGTCAGCAAGAGAAACTGTGAATGACAAACCTTATTGCCTTCTATGGCAAAATAACGTCATAAGCTGACATGGGACTGGCTGTAGACATGGTCTGCCTGGATTTCTCCAAGGGTTTTGATATTCTTTGTCAAAGCCTCCTTCCAAAACAACTGGTGTGCCACAGACTGATGAAGTGGTCCATGCAGTGGGTGGGGAGCTGGCTGACAGGCAGCACTCAGAGCGTGGTGGTGTCTCGCTCCTTTTCACATTGGCAACCTGTTACAGGTGGGGTCCCCAGGGATCAGCTTTGGGCCCAGCACTGTTTGATTTCTTCATAAGTGATCCATGGTGGGATCCTGGCAAACCCTGATAAAAGTTTGCTGGTGATACAAAACTGAGTGGGGAAGTGGACATTTTGGAAAGAAGACTCATCCTGCAGAAAGAACTTTTCACATGGAATTGCATGAAAGAGAGCCTCATGGGCACAAGCTGCTCCTAGGGAGAATCCAAATGGACACAAGAGGAAAAAAATTCACAATGAGAACAATCTCCCCAGGGAAGTGGTGGAGTTCCCCAATGTTGAACGCTTTAAAGATTCATGTGAACAGGGTGCTGAGTCATCTTGCCTAGACTGAGCTTTTGCCAAGATAGATTGGAATACGTGATCCTTCAGTTCCCCTTCCAGCCTGGTATTCTCAAGGGGAATAATCAGGTAGAGAGCATGTTTTTAAGTTCTGCTTAGACCTTTAGAAAAATACATTCAATTATTTATATGTAAGTGTATTTATAGATTTATACTTTTTTAAAAGAGAAAATACATATTGCCTGAAAATCATAGTTGAATCTTTTCTTTTGCTTGTTTTTCTCTCCACAAGTTTCCCAAGAATAGCCAGGCAAAATCAGTTTAAAATATTGAATGTAACTCAAAAATGCAACTCTTTTTCCGCTCATAATTATGATTAGACATCTACTAATTTCCTCTTTTTATTTTGTTGAAAATGTACTGTTTATTAAAAAAAACCTGGAAACATTCAGAAAACATGAAAACCTATACTTGATCTCTTGCTTATACTTGATATATTTAACGTGTTGTATAGATTTAGAAGTTTTTCTCTTTTAAAACTTTCCTTGAGTTTTTAGCTTCCTGCCTAGCAATTGCTGGCTACTGAAGTGCTGAGCACAGCACTTACTGTGAACCAATAAAAAGTCAAAGACTTGATGTCAGGCTTTCTTAGACTTATTTAATCACTATGAGTGGAAAAGAAGACAGATTCTGATTAAGACCAGCTAAACCGATCAATAAAGTCCTTGAACTTGCATAAGTCACTACTGGTTACTTTCAATAACAGTGATAGCCTGTATCCTTCTGTTAGGATCTTTACATATGAGACATACATGTGGACAACCACTGAATGCTCCTGTAAGAGGGTGCATTTTATTTCTTAACAGTCTATTGCTGTTGCTCTTAGGGTTATAGCTTCAGCCAATTTCTTTTGCACTTAATCTCTGAGAAAACTGAACTGGAAAATGACACTCTGATTCTATATATAAACACAAAAGGGGACTAAATATATAGTGAGCAACATGAAAACCTTGAAATGTGCAATTTTCACTAATTCCATTCTTTATATACTAGTCCAAGTTCTAACAGGGGAGAAGGTCAGGGTGGAGGAGCAGTACTTCAGGATCCTCTAGATCTGTTGGATATGAGACTTAAACAAACAAGAAATTACTTTCATTGATTAAATGTAGATTGAATTAGTGGGAAAAAATGACAGGCCCTGCTAAGGTTGTGTCCCCTAGTCATTGTTTAACTCAGCGTGACAGATTCAATCTGCTCAGCCCAAAGGAAGGCCAAAGATGTCACTCACATACTCTGCACAATGCTACAGCCATTGAAGAGCAAAATCGAAAAGTTGCACTTTATCAACTCACAGCCTGGAGCCACTGTTCTCATTCGGGTTGTGTTAGCAGAACAATGAGCTACAGCAGGCGCAAGGCTGCTCCACATAATAATTATAGGTATCCCACAGGCAAAGCTCTTGTTGCTTTTAAGACTTGACAGAATGTGTCTTGTAGGCATGACCTGGCAGATGGGGGACTTTTTTCTTTCATCTTTTCCAAAAAGCCACCCAGGAGAAAAATATAAAGAATCCTGATAAGGGATATATTTTCTCCTAAACAGGTAGGTTGATTACTGTAAGCTGCTCTTCTTTTCCATTCACACTTTAAATAATTGGAGATTACCTTAGTGGAAGGAAGTCAAGTATAGCAACAGAAACAGGGATAGACCTTTTGCTCTATCCTGCTAATTTGTGTCACCTACTGCACTGCCTTACGTATTGATGGTAGAAAAAATGAAGCAGAAAATTAAGTCTGAAAGGCATTTTTGTCCTGCTGTCACTTTGTACAACATTTAGTTCAGTTGACATGACACTGTGCCTTTTGTTACATAAAACTGTCACATTGTCCCCTTCTGGTTAGCCACAGTTGCCGACCAAATCAATAATGTCTGTCAAAACTGTCAAATAGTGAAAACAGCTAAAAATATCTGTTATAATAGATAATATTTTTATGACCATTAAAAGATACAACAAAATTATGTCACCAACAACATGAGCAAAAAAAAGATAACCTTAACAATTACCACAAACTGAAGAAGGATGTTCTTAGATATATTGTCATGTCTGGGCATTTTAATAATTTCATACTAATTTTTGATATTTTAATATGCCAATAATTTTTAAATACAGTTTATGATTGCTGAAGGACACTTAAAACATGTAAGTGTATGCATTTATGTTGTTAAAGTTGTTCAGTACTATTTTTTCTACTTCAGTTTTTATAGATAAAACATAAACTACCAGCAGTCTAAAAGAGTACAGAAGGAATCCAATAGAAATGCAAAGAGACTGATTATCTTTTTCGTTTTTCCACTCTTCCTTGGGTCATGGTGTTATACAGAAATTTAAGGACAAAAACACTAAGATTTGCAAACCGTAGTCAACATCTTATAATTGTGGGTACTTTTATCTTCCATCATTTCAGATTGAAATTCTCTAGATGCTTTTTTGTTTATAGTATTAACCCAGAAATTCTGGTAAACATGTAATTTGGCTATAATGTGGATGAGAAGGTTTTTGCCCCAAAAAGACACAGTTAGACACAAAAGATATCCCAGTGATGGCATGTGAGATTGACTTTCCTGGCTGGTTACTGCTGGAACCTACACAGCCAAATTTGCGTACTGTTCCTCCAAACAACTGCAACAATAAATATCAGTGCCATCCATATATCTTTCAAAACATTGTCCTTTTGTTTAGCATATATTTTTGTATGGACTTGGACTTAAGTATTAAAAAACTGTGGGTTGTGTGGTTACTTCAGATTCTTTTAGGAAGACCCTGCAGGAAATGCAGGACTGATGTAAGTGGTCTCAATTATGTCCTGTTTTGTAGAGAAAAACACATTGATTTGAAAATCTTTTGCAATTTTTTAATTTGGATAAAGACACTCCTGAATTTTATGCCTTCAGTGTCTTCACAAATGTTATATCAGCCCCAACCTACTTACTAATTATCTTTATCTTTGCATTTTTAATATGTACTTTGACCACATACAAGTTAAAGAGGAAAGGAAAGAATAGGGAAAAAAGCATCCAACAGATCCAAGAACTCCTTAAAGTAAATTGAAATACATTTAGAGGTTCTCCTGTGTCAATAGATGCCTGTAACATAGGAATTCCAGTTCTCTTATTTTTCAACTCAGAAACTTTCCTCTATAGATTTTTAATCACAGAATCATAGAATATCATCTAGTTCCACTCCCTTCTGCAGTGTGCAGGGACATTCAACAAGATCATGTTGTAACAAGTCCTGTCCACCATGACTTTGAAAATTTCCTGGGATGGGACATCTATGACCTCTCCAGTCAGCCTGATACAGTGTTTCACCACTGTCATTGTAAAATATTTCAGAATTCCTTTCTCTATGTTTCAGTGCTGTAAATGTGGAGATTTTAATTTTGTACACTCAAAATTTATATATGTGCAAATACCTTTTGTTTATATAGCAGTAAATTTATAATAATAGTTCATTTTTTAAAGTATTTTTTACTTTAATGTTTTGGGGGTACTTACCCCATCTTTTAGATGCAATTCTGGTTTCTCTAAATTCATTGATTTAATTCATGAGCTGTGAGATTCCTTAATATTGAGTAAATTAATTGGAATAATTCTCAGTCTAAGGATGTCATAGGTTATATTTGTAAACTCATAAGGTAGAATAAAGTGTTGAAAGTCTTTCTATTCTCCATGTTCTGTTTAAGATCTTCAATATACTGTGGTAAATCACCCTTATACCTCACAAAATTAATTTAGTAGACTTTTCAAATTACAGATTTGGTTCATACATTTTCAAGGTGTAAGTCAGCACAAAGGCAGAAATTTATTTATTGTGAACTGATTTCTACTATTTCCCAGTGCACCAGGACAAGAAAATCCTATGACAAGAAAACTCCAACTGAAAAGATTTCCTTTCAATAGATTTGATCTAGGATTATATTTTGTAGTGTTCTATCGTATTTTCAAACATAATTGAATTATGTAGCTGCAAAAATTCACATTATATTTTAGCATGTATCTTGGAGAGTTAAATTTTGCAAGATTATTATGCTATTGACACAAATAAAGTATGTTCAGAAAAGTGGAGGAAATTCTCTTCCAGATGAGAGAATCTGAAACATTCTTTATTAGTAACTTGGAATACTTAACAAGGAAGTGATTCAACTTTTTACATATTTTTTTTTTATCTCTTGAAAAGAACCTGCAATGTTGCCAAATCAGTTTTCCACAAAACTGGAAAAATCAAACTTCTATATTCTCATAGAATATAGTTTTTTTGGATCATATTCTCTAGAATATGGACTATAGACTGATCTTGATGAATATAGGCAGAAATTTTGGCCAGCAAATTTTCCAGTGTAGTTACACATATTTTTGCAAGTCCATGCTCTAGAATTCCTATGAAGATTTCTGACATTCTTTCCTGTCACTATTTTTCTTTCAGTCTAAATTCAAAAGTGAGGTCTAACACCACTTCCAGAAAGAAAAATTCTCTGGGGGAATCTTCACAGAATTTTTGTCTAGTTGAGTTAAGTAGTTACTCTACCTTTTCCTTTAAAGAATGAGATGAACAAATTGACTTCCCTTTTACCTTCTGAAAGGGTAACTGACTGGAACAGCTCTTCATTAAGAAGTTGAATTTCAGCCAAGAAGAAATGAGTAAGTCTTCAATTCTGATTAGTCCTATGGTGAGAGTTGAGTGAGCTGAGAGCCATCTTTCAGTCCTACTTATTGATGACAGCATTAAAATTTTCAATATTATGAGGTACTTTGACTCCTTGATCACTTGTGCTGCCTTTTAAAGGCCTCATGAGTCACACAGGAAGTTTCCATATAGAAAACACACATTCACATGACTGAGGTACTTTCTTATGATAAGAAATACTAAAGACTACTCCAAAAGTCAGTCTTGGCCTAAGAGCCTTAAAGAAACCATTCTGTAATTGTTTAATCCATTGTTTGAATATTTAATATAATTGGTAATATGTTAAAAATTACTGAAAATTGTCCAACACAGTGCAAATATTCCAATGAAGAACATGTCTACTAGAAATAAAGGACATAAATTTCCTGGTTTTGAACTTCCATTGAGAGTTTCAATTTTGGTCAAAAAAGGTGAAATTTTATTTTAAAAAAAGGTGTAGTATTTCTTTAGCAAATTTTATTGAATTACCTTTATATTGCAAAGCAAGAAGTCTAGTCTTTTTCACATGTCTAGTCTCATTTCATACCTTCTTACATGTCAGAAACTCACCTTCAGAGACTGTTGTTTTATTTATCAATCAAGATTCATGTGAGGTTCTGGTTCTTCTGGTCACCATCTTGATACTTTTATCCATTACAGTGGATCCTCAAAGATGGTAAATCTCTATCTCTATACAGACTAGTAGTTGCTCATGTATCGAGAAACTTGGCAAAGCAGAAACAAGTTTAACTGAGTAAATTAATGTATTATGAGCTAAGCTAGATGACATGAAATGGATAACAGGAATACAATCACTGAAGGGAAGCAGTGGGGGTATCTAGAATATTAAAGGGGCAACTGTAGAAAGGAACTTGGATGCCAAGAATATTAATCTTTTTCTTTATTAAAAATGTGGTGTCCTTGCTGTTTATGAGTACTTGTGGCAGAGACGCAAGGAGTATTTTTTAAAATGTTTGATCTTTTCTTCAGCTGCAGCAATCTTCCTGACCTCTGTAGTGACAGAACTCTGGAGCTGTCAGGCTCATTCTGAGCTAGGAGACAGCTCCAAGCTTTGAGTCACAGCCTGTGTCAAATATTGAGCAACAGCATAAAGCCATTTATGAATCTGTTCAGGGTCAATAATTATGCAGGCATTATTTGGCATATAATTATGAATAACAAACATACCCAAGAAAATTTCAATTTATTTACAGATTTCACCATTTACAAACAACACATAAGCAACATTTTCATATACCTTTTTCATTTGGAACTGCACAACGTGCTCAGTTTATAATCAACACCAACATGGTCTATCTAAAACAAAACTCTTATTAGTTAATCTTCAAATCCACTTTCCTATTTTCTTTTATTTCTTTGTAAGCATAGTTTATGCATAGCATGGCAACATTTTTGAAAGAACATTTGGTTATGTAGTAATTTAAGACTGGGACTGAGGAGGGAATGGTTGCTTCATTCCATGGGTTTGAATGAAGAAATTTACCATTTTTGTACATAAGAAAAATTATTCAGCTAAGGTGATAGTGAAATCACAGTGAGGATTTTTTTTCCTTTTTTTTCAAAGTAATTTTCCATTTCAGTCTTCTTTTCACAAACAGCTATGTATGTGTTCAACATGCTTCATTGGTGATTCATCAGTGTACTGAACCTTTGCAGAAAAGGACATGAAACAAAATAATTTTGTAGTAATATTTTTTAAACACAGTTGTAAATTCTTGCCCACAGTAGTGTGTCATACTGCTCAAAAGAATTTTACATTTTCAAACAAATAACTTTTACAAGAATGCTCATTTTTTATGAGCAAAAAATGCCTTGACAAGTGGGCCCATGGAAATCTCACAGGGTTTAATAAGACCAGTAGCAATGTGCTGCACCTATGCTAGGGTAACTCCTGACTGGGGGATTAATAGATTGAGAACAGCTGTGCAAGAAGGGCTTGGGGGTGCTGTGGGTGGGAGGCTGCACATGGCCCAGCCATGGCACTCACAGCCCAGAGAGCCAAACGTGTCCTGGGCTGCATCCAGAGCCCCGTGGGCAGCAGGGCAGGGAGGGGATTCTGCCCCTCTGCTCTGCTCTGCTCTGCTCTGCTGAGACCCACCTGGAGCACTGCATCCAGAGCTGGGCTCCCAGCACAGGAGGGACAGGGAGCTGTTGAAGACAGTCCAGAGGAGGGCCACCAAATAAATTAGAGGAATGAAACAACTCTCCTGTGAGGAAAGGCTGAGAGAATCGGAATTTTTCAGCCTGAAAATGTGAGAATGGCCTAATTGCAGCTTTCCCATACCTGAAGGAAACCTGCAAGAATGATGGAGCAGGACTTGTTAACAAGAGATTGCAGTGATAGGACAAACTTACTGAAGAAGGTTTAGATAGATATTGCGAAGAAATTCTTTACTGTGGGGTATGACGCACTGGAACAGGTTGCCCAGATAAGCTGTGGATGCCCCATTCCCGGCTGTGTTCAAAGTCAGTTTGGATGGGGCTCTGAGCAACCTGGTCCAGTGGAAGTTGTCCCTGTCTGTGGCGTGGGGGTTGCAACCAGATGATCTATAAGGTCCCTTCCAATCCATACTATTCTATGATTCTGTGATTCCAGTTCTATCCTAATTATTTGTATGCTGGAGATTGGTCTGCCTCTAGAAATATACCTCTCCATGAGATTAGCAAGTGTCCAGAATTCAAGGCTCTCATGGGCTATACCAATCCTATTTAGCAACTGAAAACATTCTACACCATCATTTGTTGACGATGCAACAATAAATAAAAACACATAGAGGAATTATGAAGATCAGAAGACATTATTAGCAGGATAGCCTTTTTCAGATTTAGAACTGAACACTTCCATTGAAAGAGAAACCCTTTGAACCTTTTAGTTACTTTCTCTCTAGTCATTAATACAGACTTCATAATTTGTATGTCTAGAGCACTGAACAGATGGCACTTGAATCTAGTCTAAGCTGGTTTAACTAATTTCTGCCAATCAGGAGGGCCCATTTCCTTCAGTTATGATAAGCAGTAATGATAAGAAGGTAACCTTCTAATTGACTGTGACATACAGACATCCTAATACTTTTATCTCTCTCAGCTCAGAGATTTTTCTCAAGACATATTTCTCCTTGGTTTTATTCAACACTGAAAGAAAAATAAATGTACTTAGTTATTTGTCTTATTGACTGTTTACAGTGCAACTGAAAAATAACTATGATTTTTTTTCTGAAATTAATACTTTTTGCTTCTACAAATACCTTTCCAGTTTCAGCTGTGCACAAACTCTGGAGAGAAGTGGGTGTGTGAGTAAACAGTCTTCCATTGCCTAGTGGTTCAGGCATTCATGTAAACATGGAGGTCTCCTGGGGTAAACTTCTGCTTCCACTACCATTTATGGTTTTTGTGGGTGGTTGTTTTTCCTCAGTAGCTGTGTCACTTAAAATACACAAGAGAATCTGAGGGCAGAGATCAGAGGTAAGGTCTTCCTCTTCCCATACCAAAACACTCCAGTTTAAAGGGTAACAGTCAGTAGTTGGCTTTCTGGCCTGCAAAATTCCGAATGTTTGTGTGCAGAGTTATAAATAAAAGAAGGCAGGTGGGGAACAACCTTCCAAATGAAACTGCTGTTATTTGGTGCTCCAGCTATGTTTATGTCACAGAAATGCTGAGCTCTTCGGTCCTATCAAAAGTATAGTGTTGGAAGAAGAACCAGAACCTCAAATATGGGTCATCAGTTGAAAGTGGGCTTGCAGGACCAAGAAATGGCTGAGTGGAGGATTTTTCAACACTAGATCTTGGACAAAATCAGTCAAATCCTTTCTTACATCTTGCCCTTACTGGGCATGAAATAGAATTGAATCATGAAGGAGCACATGCTTAATTTGAAAAATTTTATTATTAACCATTTTCTCAGCTATAAAATGGCCAATGCCTTAGAGACCCTGAAGTTTTTATAAAGTTTTAAAGGCATGTTAAACACACTGACTATGAGTATGATACTTTGATAATTCCAAATTTTTAATTAAGTCTGCAAGAAAGGAAATCTCAACTGAGCATATTCCTTGCAAACTCATATTTTGTCTGTGTATTTTGCTAAATGCACTATTTTTGTCAGCTTTTTAATTGTCTTTTACACTGTTCTGATTTGCTGATGAACCTCACTTCCTAATTCTACTTTGTTTTAATCTATTTTCTAAAATTGCATCTGCAAACTTTTGTATATTTTTCCACGCTCTTTCCTCCCATACTACCTGTACTGTGCTATTTTTTACATATATAAATTAAAAATAAAAGGCTATTTTGAGCTAGAGCTTTAGTTAGAGTTTAATAATGGAACACCTACAGAGCAAAATTTTAGGCCAGTTTTGTGCATTCTTCCTTTCCAGAATGGATATAGTAAGATGCATCTTATCTATAAATGCACACATGCAGTGATGGATTTTATTACTTCCTCGTGTGGAATTGAGCAATTATGATCATCCTGATCTTAAAAGATGCTCAATAAGCAGACCTCTCAAGGGATCTGACAGAAAATGCTCAGCATCTCTCAGAATCAGTCCCTGCAATGTAAATTGTCATATTGGAGGAAATTAATGGCGCTGTAGGAATTAATTCTAGTTGTTTTCTTCATTTCCTTAACTATAAAATTTTGCTATTTTGTAATCCTGTAAGGCTGTTTCTGTAAAAAATAAATCACCATACTAAATATACTTTGCTTGGTTTAGGTTGTATGTTTCATTTTCTTAAATGCTCTATTCTGACATTTGAAATTTTTGCTTATTTATGATTATTTACATAATCTTGAAAACAGTACTGTCTTGAGTTTCATTGCATATTTCTTATGAAGCTTTAACTATGTTGATCTTAATGTTATTCTAATCTACCTCACTTTATATTATCACTTCAGTAAAGCAAGAGTGTTTATAATGCAGAAGAAAGAAAAATTAGCAACTAATTTGACAAATTAAGTGGATATTGGTTGTTTCCAGTTTGATACTACTCTATAATATTAGGGAAAAGTGAATACTTAATAATTCCTGTTACAAAGGATCACTTGCCCTCTTTCAGTTTGTAAAAATAAGCATGCATTACAGGAAATCAGGTGTTTGGTATGCAGTTTAGGCATTCATTTGTATGCATTTTATATATGCATGTATGTTTGTGTCTCTGTGTACAGATACATATTTGTATATAGAGAGATATTGATGGATAGATAGATACCTGCCTTGCAAAGCATGGAAACACAGTTCCCTGGGTATTGCTATACTGATACATACACATAGTATATATATATATATACTGCACTACTTCCAAATAATATTTGTCATGTTCCAGATGCTTGAAATGACAGTCTTTGTGTATAATATGTCTCCAGCACAATTTAGACTACCATACGCTCATTTGCCCTCAAGTGGGCCTATTTAAAGTATAATTGACTGCCCTGGCAATTATTGTGAATAGCAGCTGTCTACTGGTAAAAAAAGAGGCATATATATAATGACAGAAAAAGGATCAAATACAAGCAATAGAAAAAGAACATAAAGAAATATCTATATAAGCTATTTTAAACCAGATTTTATAGTGGAAAGCCACAAGGCCTATTAGCCGTTTCCAAGTAAGGACTATCAAAAAATAAAAGAAAGTACTCAACTATTTATGAAAGGCAGCTGGGTCTACCCTAAATATAAAACTGGAAAATGTTTATTTGTTCGAAAATTGTTACAGCTACCCCACTTCATTTATTTTCATTAACTGTGTTAGGTTTTGATGAAACCTTTGTTGGATCATGTACCTTCTGTTTCAGACAAAAACACCTTGCTTTGTTTTTCTCCTAAATAGCTACATAATTAGATGGATTATTTCATGTGTCTGTGCATGTGTTTGCTGAAGAGAACAAGCCAGATAAATTAGCACTTAGCAGAACACACAATAGCACATAATATGTCCTTGTGTTTCATATAAAGCTTTATTTGTCATTCACGGGTGGTTGCCAAAACTGACTTTGCTTTTGAAAATGACAGGTGGTACTCTGGTGCTTTCTGTATGAAAAAGAGAAACAACCTTCACCAAAACAGTGTCTCTCAATAGCTCCTGTGATTTAGTATTCAACCCTGGACTTGTGCTTCCTCTAAACTTTTGTTTCATTTGCATCTCTTAGGTCTGACATCACCAAGCCAGTTTAATAGTTGAGATTCTATGCCACAAGTTACATTGAGTCCCAAAAAGACCTTCTTTCCTCGAGGCCTGATTATAAGACAGGTGAAGTTCAGTATATTTCAATAAGCTCTGCATTCCATGTCAGGAATCAATAGCCCTCCTCCTTTCTTTAGGGGTTATTAAATTGCAGCTGTAACATTAGCCTTCTTTATCTAATTGATTGTCTTTTCACAGGGCTGAGAAAATCAATAGCAGTCAATGGGACTGCCCTGTTTTTCCTTAATAGATGTTTTCTCCTAATTGGCTGCCTGGGTGGCTTCAGTGAGCTCAGTATGTTTTCAGAAGTCCACAATATGTTGCAGTTCTTGTAAACTATTTTACCATGTGCAACGGTTATTGATTTTATAATGAAATCTAGAAAATTCAATAGCAATCAGGAATATAGATCAGGATTCCTAGGTACGTTAAAGCAAAGGGCAAACTCAGTTTGTTACCACTTCAAGCTGTGATCCAATTAAATGTGTCATTAAAGTATTATGGTAGCTAAATACTTTCTCAAAAGACAGTTGGTCATCTCTTCAAAATTTCATATAGAAGAAGCATCAAATGTTTTAAAGTTTTTTGACCATGATACCCAAATTATAGTTAAGTTTAAACAGCTGATGAAAGTAAGATTATAGAACATTTTCAAAACTGTGCTGGTCATTGAGTTTTGTCTATCTTCACCTCTTGAAATATTCAAATAAGATACCTACCAGAAAATCAAGTTAGAGAGAGAAGGGGTGAGGTAGATTTGGAGTAACACTCAGCGCTACCCAAATTATGCATTTGACCTTCGTTGAAAAGGTCAGCATGTCAAATGCCTTATTCTCAGAGTCCACTCAACACTTAGAAACTCACTTCTGCCTTCAACAAATTTTGGAAGTGGCTAAATTTCATGAGCACTTATTTGATTTCATTTCTCTGTATCATATTTCTGCTCAAATTTTCTTCTATACCTTGGTGGGTTATCTTTACCTTGCATGACTGTCAGGCAGAACAGCAGCATCAGCAGCACATCAATCATAGTCTGCAGAGATCAGCAGTCAGTGGTGAAAACAGCAGAAACTAAAATGCAGCCTACATTATATAAATTTGTTACTGACTTAAGACTTGCTCTGCATTAGGGCACTATATTTGCAATAAAACTCCCCAGTTGTATACCATGATAGAGTGACAGCAGCTCAGGTTTCTCTGATAATGACAGGAGCTCAAAATTTCTCTATTGAGGAGATGCAATTCTGTCATTTAAAGGACAGGAAATTTTTCACATATCTTTGTTTCTTAATTGGCAAAGTGAAAGAAAAGAAAATTCCATGTCACTTAAATCACATATAGAAGAATATGTCTCTGATTTTCTTCCTTTTTACCTCTGTTGTCATTTTTGGTGTTCTAAGTAAACAAACCAAACCTTTTTCCTTGATTCCCATCTTCAGGAAAGGGCTCTTTAGTGAACTGGCTCATCCTGACATGGCAAGATTTTGGATGTATAAAGAGAGAGCTGCTTATATAGAAAGGTACAGTGATTAAACAAGTTTATATCTATATACAAAGGTGTGTTACTCAAATAGTGTACCATTAAAAGGAAGTAATGTTAATGAACATATGAACTGTAAATATAAATCACCAGCATATTCTAAAGTCAAAGAAAATCCTTTCTTCTTAGTATATCTATCACAAACATCACATAAATCTGTAATTAGAAGTATTGAATTCCCTATAAATATTCCAGTTTTGTATGAAAGTGTCAATATTATTGAAAGGAATGAAAATTTGTATCTGTTCTATAATTTTTGTTTGCCTACAATGCAGAACTACATGCATGATTTAAGACATTGCATAATCCTTGAGAAAAGCCAAATCAAATGTATATCCATATTAAATCTGGCAACTGCATAACCTGTATAATAAGAGGAACTTAGGAAAAATCCTGAATATGCAAAATGGTATCCCTTGGACATGCTTTAATCAGACAGAAAATGTTTGTAAACATGCGATAAAATATCTTTGATTCTACCCCAGATTTCTTCTATTCTGCACATAGATTAGCTGAATAATTGTCAGACCATCTGTCTGTATAACGAGTTTTCTTATACTTGCCACAGTGTTCTCTTTGCTGCTAGTTCCTTCTCACCAATCCAGCACACGAACTATGTGCATATCTTTTGTGGCTGTTGGGAAACCGTGACACATCTCCATATGATCTGTCCCTGGGACCTTGCTGAATCTTTTGGGCACACAGAACATGACCATTTGCCCAGCTGCAGGAAGTGAAAAATGGCTTAGTGGAGCTATTGTTCCTTTGCATTCATGTTTTATTTGGGCTACATGTAAGAAATTGGGAACCTGACCTGCTGAGATGTTGGAGAGAAGTTAGGTCTCTTCAGCATATTGCAATTACAAGTCCTGATGTGCTGGCCAATGGCACACAGAAGCATAAACTTGCTAATTGCTTTGTGGCATTATGGTCTTTAGGCCCAGTAGAGCAGGAGGGCATGGCAATCCTTAACATAAATCATTCTGTTATTCCTGTTGGAAATTTAATTATAAAACCAAAGGGAGCTTTTTTTGTGGCCTTTGCTAGAATATAGAAATGTGTAAATGCAGCAAGAGAACACCAAGAAATAAACTTAGAATAAGGTATATGTAATATTTCTTTTTCAAAATCCAGTCCAATTTCTGGGGTGGGATGGGGGAGGGGGAGAGGAAGTCTTCTATTCATTGCAAACTTAATTATGCCTGCAGTTAGTGTGGTCAAAGCAAGAACAACAAATATGAATCAGATTTGTTCTCTGTCCAGCTTATGACGTAACTGACTGAATGTAGGCCAGAACTCATCTCAATTGTTGCTAGCAGCACGTCCATCCACTCTGAAATATGCAGAGAAATGGTGCTTGGTTCATTCATTCCTTGCTCTATTTAATTATGGATTAATATGTTTTCAATCTCATTAGTTACTAGAAGGATCACAAGTTAAAGATGGTCAATTTCACTTGGATGAGTATGTATCTTGGATTGCTGTGATATTTGAATATTTCTGCTTTTATAGCCTCATCTAGTTTTGTTATTTCATTATGTTTCACCTTAAAAGTGTTCTTAAAAGTGCTAATTGAGTTTGAACAAGATTTTACAGTAAATTATTTGAAACATTACATTTTACAGTGAAATTATATGAAAAAAAGTGTGATAAAGTTGTCAATTACTATTATAGTGAAAATGTATATCACAAAATAATTGATTTTGATTTTTTTTATATTTACCCTAACCATTTGTTTAAAAAATAATGGCTAAGAATTTACTCACAATCTCTGTTTGTGACAATATAAGCTTTTTCATCATATCATTATAAGAACTAATTAATATTGATTCATACTGTACTCCAGTACTTTTTCACTTTTCAGATAACACTCTGTTCCCAATGTTCTCGATTTCTGTCTCAGAGACATCTCTGGTAAACAATAGACTTTCTCACTCAAATTCCCAGGATATGCCATATCTGATATTAATCACAGTCATTCATCTATTTTATTCTATTGCTTTTGAATATATTTATGCAACAGGCAGATTTTTTCTAACATGTAGATAAGAATGCAAATATTGCATAATTTAAACCAGAGACCTTATTACTTTCAACAACATTTTTCACTTAAATTTTAATTCATATTAATCACTTAATATTTAAGTCACAGCAGAAGATGATTTATTTAATTGTGGACTTTGTATTTCTACAGTAGGCTATACATGAAAATTAAAATCAAGTTTCACATTTAATAAAAAGTCATTGTTCCAGCCAGCTATTTTCATCTGGAGGGCATATTGCTTTAAGAGCCAATTTGCTAAACTTCTGCTACAAGATCATAATGGTCCATAAGGAAGTGAACACCACATCAGGGCCAAATATAGTAAAGGATTTAAAGGAAGCAAGACTAGGACAGAAGTTAGACATTGAAGTTGTAAACTATGGCTCTATTCTGAGTTGCTAGCTGCCTCTGGAGGTGTCTGAATCTCATAAACCACTCTGTGGCTTTGAAGTTTCCCAGTCACCCAGCTTTCCCTTAGAGCAGCTCCATTTGTGTGCACCTTTAGAGAGTGAGCCTAACACTCCCTAACAGGATTTGCATCTTTTTAAAGTATTGTTGCATCAGACATTTTGATCTAAAGTACAACAAAAGCAAAAGCTGTTTTTGCAGCTCAGTGGATCAAGTTTTTATTTCAAAAAGAACAAAAAGTAGGACTCCCTCCTCCACCTCTCTCCCCACAAATACAGCTAGACGTACAGATTTAATCTCACTCCCTTGCTGTACTTCACATTTCTACTAAAGCAATCAGAATACAAGCTGCCTGGGCAGATATACCCCTTCTGCTTAAGATGTGCCACAGTGCAGAAGAAATTCAAGATTTATTCAGCCAGAAAGAGCTCACAAGAGTGTGATTCTCTAGCCCTATGAATAGGGCACTCATTTGTGAGGAATGGGACCACAGCCCTGCTCGCAGGACTACTTCTGTATTTTATCCAATGACTACTTAATGGATGTGCAAGCCCAAGAGAGCAGGTAAGAAAGCAGATCTTCCACTCAGCAGATGAAGGCTGGCTTTTATGTTCTCTATGTAAGGATAATGAAGTGGTTTTTTTACCCCTTACATCCCCATGTGGAATGCTCACAGTCAGAACACAATATGGACAGTAATAATTGTACGCAATAGCACACTTTTTAGTCTGCACAGGTTCAGACTCAAGTGTGAATCACATTATAAATAATAGAATCTAATAAAGCAAGACAGAGCAAAAGAAAACTGAGCTTCTGTCCTGCAGCAAGATCCTGCAAGCTTTTGTCTTATTAATGGTATACTCATACCTATACACACTACCTGAAATATCTCCCCTGGAAACAGAACATCTCTAAGGTGATTTCATAAAGCAGAACCTGAAAAATTGTACTGTTTCCTGTGTATGTTTGATTTATTATTTCTTTAATATATAATAAAAAAGCTCAGTCCTTGCTAAGCTAAGGAAAAAGTATATTCTGTAAAGATGATAGAAGATGAGGTAAAAAATACTAATAAACTGCTAGGTTAGAACAAAATACTAAAGGAAGCAAAAATAATCACTTTAGAGTTTCTTTGATGGGACGTTCAGAGCAGGATCATTTCATGACTCTGTATTAACTTGTACAGCTATCCAATCTGATTCAAAGACTGACTCCCACTCTTTTCCCTGGATACTGCAGTGAATGCCTGCCTACTGCTCTGAAGTGGAATAGCAGAGAATGAAAGGTAGGCCTACTGCTTTGAAGTATGGAAGAGCAGAGAATGAAAGCTAGCCATATGAACCAAGCAAATGAGACTAGTCTACTACTAAGGTGTCATTCCTTTCTCTTTTTATTCTTTCTTTCCCTCTCAGTCTCTCTTTGTCATTTAGAAGATGCATTTATTCAAACATAAATTTTGACTAACAGAATTAATCTAACCAGATTGTTGCTGAACTCTGGTGGAAGAAGAATGAGTCTGAATATTTCCAGTTTATTACCAGAGGCAAAAAAACCCAAGTTCCAGCAGCTACTCTGCCGGGGCTATCAAAGGGTGTGTTGTCCATAGAATCAGCAGTCCTCTCTCAAGGACTGCTCTTACCCCAGGCTCTCCTATGCCTCAAAACTACACTGTTCAAACTTTCTCAGAACTACCCCACTTAGTTCAGAAATGTTGATGTGCCAGAGTTCTGTATCCCACCTACATCTCTGTCAGCAGGTGATTTCTCTCATGGTTTGCAGTGTGTGGGGCAAAGAGGGCGTCTCAGTGCCTGGACCTTCTCGTGGTGTGGTATCCTTGCTAATCTTCTTGTTGGCATGTTCTTGTTTATTCACTGTGTGTCCTGACTCTGCAGACACTTCTAAATCTAGACTTGATTCAGTGTTATCTGAATTATAAGTGCATAGATTATAAAATCAACTGATGCTGTCTAGTCCTCTCATTTGAGCCACTGAATATATAAGAAACAAAATCTTCCTGCTTTAAATTCTAGCTTAAATGGGAATTAGTCCAGTTACTTAAATGGGCAGCTGAAGTCCCATATGCTGATAAAAGATATGCAGAATAAATAGACTGAAACAAAAAATCTTGAGAAGTGACTGACATCTGGACCAGGAATTAAGCTGGGAAGATATGGCCACTTCCTGGAAATTCTCGAGAAATTTTCCACATCAAGTCATAAAGGCCTATTTATATATATATTGAAAGGAATGGCATGATAAAATACCAGTCATGAAATATCAACACACTTGAAATGATGATTGCTTTAAATAATAAAGTAGCCTGATCACAAACAAGGATGGTTGACAGCTGGACTTGATGATCTTAAGGATCTTTTCCATATTTAAGGATTTTACCATTCTATGAAAGATGAAGCATAGCTGTTCATGAGAAAATTTAACTGCCTGCTTTTCTGGTCAGAGTGGGAAAACAGAAATCATGAGATTTTTGTGTCAGGCTTTTGCATGGTCTCTTTACAACTAGTTATAACAGCACTAAATCTATAGAGCAAATTCAACCCATTGAAAAGCTAATTTATTCACTGACCTAAAACTGAAATTATTTCTTTTGGTCTCCCATAATGCTACATGATGCACACCTGTGGTATGTCAGCTGCTGCCATTTCTAAGTGTTAAAAGCAATATGTATTTCAGACACTTGATTTAGTACATAGCCAAAGTTTCAGTGATATGCACTTTCCATTGTTCATGGCAGCTCTGCCTGCAAGCACCTGGCAGAACATTGCCTGTGGGAGGGAGGGAGGGAGGGAGGGAGGATCTGGTATGTGGAGCCTGAGCATTGCTATTAGTATAACAATAGAAACTGCAGAAAATTATTCCTAGTGAGTTTATTTCAATAGCACTGGAAGTTGTGTGCATGTGTGCATGTGTGTGTGTGTGTGTGTGTGTGTCTTCAACACTGAAAGAACAGTTGGATGCATTTGAAGAGCAGTTTTAAAAGGCATGTTGAAGAAAAGAACTTTCAAATAGGAAAAACTGCTGAAAAAAATCTGACAAAGAAAATCTATCTCTAAAATTCTTACGACCTAAGACAAGGCTTGATATGTAGTACTGTCAGAAGAAAAGCCTGCATGCACATTGTAAGCAAGCATCCTAAAGGAGTCAACTAATGTTCCAAAATCCTGGCTGGCCACATGTCTCAGAGCATGGAGGGCAATTGCAAGCTCTCCTCTGGGTCCTTTTTTCAAAGAGGCTGACAAGAGTGTAAACCCTGGTTTCCCGTAAGCAGATATGCTAATATATTTTTTTCACTGTCTGATGGATTTGTCACTCTCTGTTTCTCAAGTCCTTGTGACTCCTATCACAAGGTAAGCCCTTGCTGTAATGATTGGTGATGGCCAGCAGAAAGTGTGTGAAACTGTACTCGTCTCTGAGCCACAGGGGATGGAAGAGCAGCGCACTGAGTTAGGCTCAGGTGTTTAAAGGAGCTCCTCTACTCCAACACTGCAAACCTGCAGACCTGTGAAAGCAGGGTTGTCCCCATACACTGCATAATCTGTGAAAAACATACTGATAATGAGCTTAGTAAAACAGAAAATAATATTTCTGGACGCCTCAACATGCAAATCACATGGCTCAAAGAACCATGGGGATGGTTCTTTGTTGTTTGGGGAGGTACTGTAAAACAGGACTTGACCTAGCTCTGTTCCTTCTCAGATTTAATATTCTAGAAAATTGAAGAGTTATTTGTTATATTATGCAGATTTCATTCATCATGAAGTACAAGATGTGAGCAGAACTCCATTAATATTAAGGTACATGTACTTAGAAATGAAAAACATATACTGAATGATTACCCACATCATTAGGCAACCAGCAATTTCCTTATTGAGCAAAAATGGTAATGAGGCTCTTAGTAGATCTCAAACACCACCAGAAATACTTGTGGTGTGTATCTGTCACGTTCACACCAGAGCTGGCAGGCTACCTGAACCTACAGTTCCATATATGCTTCCTGCAATAAGGTCAGTTGCAAGGATGCAAAGTATTGCTTATGTGGATGCCAAGTTTTAATTGAAATGTTGTGAAAAATTTCACTGGCTAGGTCAGACGTTATTTTCTGGTTAAGGAGGGTTGAAGCCAGTCTCTTAAAAAAACCCTTCTGATTTCTTTAGTGTCCAGCGTTCTGTTCCTGTAAATTGATTTACCACAGATATGAGCTGCTTACTCTAGGTTGACCTCTTCCAAAATTGTCAAGACTCAGGTTCATTTACAGGCATTGGCTAAAAGTGCATTTTATTAAACTGGGTTCCATTTTATTTGTGTGAAAATAGGCCTTACCAAATCAATAAAACAGGAAGCCTTCCTTTTATTGCTTTATACTAGAGACTTAAAGGTCAAATAATATAAACAATGTTAGGCACATAGCAAAGCAAGCAATAAATGCTCCAAACCTCAATACACATAATCTTGGTGGCCTTTCATAGGAGAAAAAAATCAAAGGCATCTTTGTATCCTCTCATTGCAAAAAAAAAAGTTCAACAATGTAATATGAGTTTGTATATAAAAGTTACAGTGCTAGTGTACTTGTATGAACATATAAATTAAAGAGACTATTTCAATTACTATGTTGTTTAAGAGGCAGATTGTAAATGATGAGAGTCCTGAATAAACTGCATGTGTGAATAGAATTAAAGTAGAATCTGTAACTCTAAAAGATATTTTTGTGAAGTAGCTGTAGCCTTAAGAATTCAGTGCATCAAAGGATTTTCTAATATATGGTTTGAGTCTTTTTTTATATATACTTACAATAGACCTGTTAAATATCTATAGTGTTTTACATGTGCTCAACAACAAAATTATTTCAAATTACATGAGTTTCCATGTTACAAAACCACACTTTTACTAACTACACTGTATTTGGTAAATTAAGGTTATTTCTAAATGGTGACTTTTTGCAGCCTCAAGAAACGAAATATGTAATTGAAATCTTTTGATAAAAATACTAAAATGGAAAGAAATATAACACACTAATAATGCAGAATCACTAAGAATCATACAAAATAAACTGGACAAAAAATTACATTTATTATGCAGTTTTCCTATTTGTTTACTCAAGAATACTTTGGGAAAGTAAACAAGAAGATTTCTGATAAAAATATAATTATATTTTGTAATGTACTATATAATAAATAATGGATATAATACACAATACATATTATACATTATATTTCTATAAAGTAATTTTTTATGTTGAAATATATAATTTTATTCCTGCTGATATTCAAAGAAAATGGAATTCTGACTTCCACAATTACCACAGATAAACCTCCTTCATCATTTTCTTCATGTAATTTCATGAAATTTAGAACAAAGGCTCAAATTATTATCTTTAATAAAAAACATGACAATTCTAAAGCTTGCAATCAGAAATTGCAATTATTTTCAAGGGAATTTTTTCCCTCCAAGTAAAGTTTCCAAGTGCAACACTTTGTGGATACAGATATTACTTTTTTAGAAATACAGACAGAAAGAAAGAGAGGGTAAGAGACACAGAGAGACAGAGAAAAAGAATGCGTCCAATTAACCAGTTTATTGATTTTGCTTCATAATTTTACATTTTATCTGATTTTATGAATTATATTTATAACTATATATATTTATATGTATATATATCTATATATATGATGTAAAGTATAATTGGGGCAGATTCAAATGCTTCTACCTTTATAAGCAAGATTGCCATGTTCATCTGAGCTGTATCCATGCCTTTACAGCCTTTCTACTCCATGTTTTATCCAGCTAGTCGACACTGGATGCATTCCGTAGCCCTCTGGCATATCTGTCTTAGGTTGCCAGGTGTGGCCAGAGGTGTGTATTCTATTGCCATCTGTTAGAGGTGGGGCAGTTTCTTCTCTTAGTTGGGCCACCTGTTAAAACCAGGTGGGGCAGTTTTCTTTATCTCTCCCACAGCCAATCCTCCCTCCAAGAGATATCTTCTGTTCTTGGGTCACTGAGTCTCACTGCATGACTGATAAAATTACATCATCCCACTGGGAGATGCTCTGCCCAGGGGGAGGAGCCAAGCATTCCTAGCTGGATATAATCTGAGGGTTGGACACCACAGGCAGCTTTCTCCACTGGATTCCCAGGGGAAAACCAGGCCCATCTACACCACCACTGGACCTTCAGAGGAGAGCTACACCCTTCTACAGGATAACTGCTTCAACAAAACCGCATCTGTCAAGCCAGGAGGACTGCAGCCACCATTTAATTGGGCTACTACCACAGGATGTCAGGTTGTATTCTGACTCTGTCAGTGTTTTGTATTACTGAATTTTTATTTTTCATTTTTCTAATAAAAGAACTGTTATTCCTACTCCCGTATCTTTGCCTGAGAGTCCCTTAATTTTAAAATTATAATAATTGGGAGGGAGAGAGTTTACATTTTCTGAAAAAGTCCTGCTTTCCTTAGCAGACACCTGTCTTTTTAAGTTAAGACAATATTGTAAGCAGGAAATTACAAGGTCTCAGTAAATCCAAACTGGCCTGGCTGTTTTTGCATTTTACCTACTGTTGTCAAATCTCCTCTGGGGCATCCACATTTTAATCTCTACCCTGTGAACTAGAAGATGCTCCTGACTGACAATTCATCCTCCTTTCTTGCCTCTTGCTACCAAAATATTGTGTCCCTTAAAGGACACTGCCAAGCATCACAAACCATAGAGGTGGACCTTGGCCCTTCCAGGTTGCTAAGGACTGTAAGCTGTGGTGGCTGATGGCCAGGCAGAGGTCTTTGAGCAATTCTCTTTGTGTTGTGAGTTAGTGTTTTAAGGTCCCTCCAAGATGACAGGAGATTGCCTGAAGAGGGGAGCTGAACATGGAACAGCAGCAACAGTTATTTACACTGACCCCAAGAATGCCAGCCATCAGGCCTTACCCTATTTTTGGATGATAGAGGAACAGGGCTTCTTGCACAGGTGTGATCCTTGTCCTTAAAAGCATTCAGACCTACTGCTTGCCCTAATTCCACAGCCAGAGTTTTTTCCATCTGCTCTTTTAACATAATCCTTTGGCCCTTTGGCCCATGAAGTAGTTACACAAAAATACCATCACGGTGTTTGCCTGCCGGGATGTGGCAGAGGTCACCTTCAAGGGATCCTTCCAAGCTTAAACACTGAAGAGGACTGAAGATCAGTGAAAGTATTTTCCTAATGCCTTGACTTTGCTGCAATTTTACCATGAACCATTGGGATCTCTGTGGAAATTTGCTGGTACTGTAACAGGAAGAATAGCTCAGTCCCTCACTTTAGAGCGGGCAATCTCCAAAATCTTAATTTGTCATTGGACAGTTAGACTGCACTAATTTCTGTAAATCGTAACTTCAGTTACAAAGGCTCAGTGGTAAGGTGCCTGTTCAGGCACCCATCATTCCTGCTTGCCTGCAAATTTCAGTGTGTTTTTATATCAAATAACTTTCCTCTCAATAATAATTGAGAACTGGCATAACAATCAAAAGTATTTTTCTTAGGCTGCATTCATTTTTGCACAGAATTGCAAATATGGTGGCATAATGCATTACAAGCAGAAGAATCTCATCACCCAGCAAGGACTGGGAGAAAAGAGGCCAACACTACATCCAAAACCTAAAGGGAGTTAGCTCAGCCTTAAGCCACTATTTCAGTCACATCCATGTTTCTCTAGGTGAGACAGACACAACCTTCAACCACAGTACAAGTGTGGATATGCACTGCATGCCATTGAAGAACTGAAGTTTGGGTTCAGATTCATAGCCAAGCTAACTGGCTCAATTAGATTTACTTGCTGCAAATGTAACTCGATAATAGTTGAAAGCCAACTGCACCTTCATCAAAGAGCTGTAGTCTCAGGATGCAAAGCACCTGTCTGCTACACACAAATGTGTTTCTCTTTGTCCAGACTTCCTGCAGCCAGGACAAGTCCATTTTGAAAACTTCACACTATTATAAACTTTGACCTGGTTATGTATCATTGCTTAGTGCAGATCAAATATGTGATACTGTATGATCCATTACAGAACAGTGCCTGTATTATCAGTCATCAGAATACGGCTTCCCCAAGATCAATATCTGCTCTACAGCAACTCATTAATCTAGGCTCGTATGCAAAATAATTGCCTTTGCACAGCTGGATTAATTCCAGCAGGTCTTCTGGAAGCAAAATAAAATTCATCACGAAAAAGGCTGACAGAACCTAAGCATTATGACAACAAACGAAGACTGAAAATTGGTTATTACTAAATATTTTTCTTTCTAAACCAATCTTCAGCTGATAATTAAAAATACAAACAGGCTTTCTCTTGCGCCTATGATTCACATATAATTTTTTTACACAAGACAGGGCCTTAGCTGTTGTTTTCCAAAGGATTTTTATTGTGGTTCTGAATTGGCACTCTTCAGTTTTCATTTGGCTTTTTTATCCCTGGAATAATAGTTTTAAATGCAAATCAAGTGGGCTCTGCTCCTGTGTGATCCTGAGCAGATGCCAGCTGTTTACAAGCACAGGTTGTTTGTGGCAAACACATGTAAACCATTCTGAAAAGTACATTTACTTTAGACCTTTATGGGAGATGAAGAGCTTACAAAATGCTAATCTAAGTAGAACTAACTGTCCTTTGCTTTGTCAGCTGCTTCACTGGGGTTCTGCTATTGAAAATTCTCTCCTATTTTACTAGATAATAAGTGGCAGTTATATCTTTTTTGCCTTGTTTCAGAGGATAAATTCTTTTCTTTTAACTGTAGGTGGACTTGAACAGCTAAATACTACCTATGCACTAGCACTTAGGTTGTGGTCTAGTTGTCATATGCATTTGAAGGTAATTCAAGTGTTTATTACTTCTGTGCTTTCTTCTCTCTACCAGGCTGTGAACATGGAGAAGAAGTATAATTTTATTCTCTCTGTGAGTGGGAAACTTAAAATGAAATGTTAGATTGACAGGTAAAAATCTTTGGTCTTAAGAAATTCAGATTTTATTCTAAGGCCACATTCTAGACAAAGCATGTTCAAATGAATAATAATCAAGCAGTCAAGCCCTCTAGACATGAAATATTGAGAAACAATTATGTGGTGTTATACAGACAAGTAGTTTTTTTCTCCCTTTCTCCCAGTCCAGCCATTGTTGCTAATTTTATTTCTTATACAAATCATATACAATTAAACAAGAATACTGCAAGCCTACATCTAAGTGGCAAGATTTTTAGAAGTGCTAGAATTCTAATTCATATAATTAGATAGAATTAGATAGATAACTCATAGAATATGTTTTCAGCAAGTATAAACTCTTTTTTGAAATGCTATTTTAGTGATTTTATTTCAGGGCATATATGGATAAGAATTGCAACATTTAAGACCCTGTGTGTGTGTATGTGTGTGTGTATGACAAATCTGTGAGTAAGGAAAGGTAAGAAGAGGAACGAAAAGAAGAGAGTACCTTTAAGTATAGTAAGAGAGTACCTTTCAGAGAGTACCTTTAAGCATAAAGTCTGAGAAAATGAAGGAAAAAATATTTTCCGGAACACAGATTTGTTTTTTAAATAAGTTTGATCCACAATAAATTTGATCATCAATATTAATACCAATTTTGACTTCCAGACATTTATCAGTATTTCCTTTAACTAAATCTCTTCATATGGCATTCCTGCTAGGAGGTGTTTCTAGTACTGGTTATCAGCATGTCTTTTGCCGTGCTCAAAAGAGGCTCTCTTCCTCCACACCCAAGGTTTCTGTCTTTACTATCCTCATACCTGAAATGTGGTTAGATGTTTCAAAATATTGGTGCTACAGGAATTAAATTATATTTAGAATAAGAAATACTGAGCATTTGAACTGAATGTTGAAACCAAAATGAAAAAGAAAAGAAATAACACAAATATTTGCATGTTTTGTTGCATTTCTTCCTACAGCTAGTCAAGTGTATAACACATATAAAACCTTTGCCTGAAATAGTAAATTCTCTGTGTAGTCATTACTAGCCAATGAGCAATATCTCTAAGTTATCTGCAGAGCTGCCTCTATAATACAGAAAAAAAGTTACAAAGTATTCTTTTGTGGAAGATCCTGCTTTCCCTCAGAAGATGCATTTTAATTTGGAAAAGAAAACTACAGAAACATTCAAAGTTATCAGCTAAGCAGTAATTATCTCTATAAAATCTTCAAGAATATTTAATAATAAGTCCCCTCATAAGAAAGATTTCAAAATCCCACTTTCAGGTCTATATCATCATGGGAAAACAAATTTAGCAACTGAACAAATTTTTAAGACTAGAGAATAAATCTATGAACTAAGACTAAGTGAATAAATCTATGTGTTTGGAGGGGAATATCCTCTTCCAAAAATCCAATGTCTGAAATACTAAAATGCAGCTGTCAGGTTTTAGAAGAAAATAAATTATATGTAAATGTTCTCTTAAGGGATCTCTTTTTTTTTTAAAGGCAGCAGAGCATGTATGAACATGTTTACCTGTATTCTTTTGGTCAGAGACAAAAGAATACAGGTAAACTTTGACATTCATGATGAAATGGTTCACAGGACTGTTCAGTGCCTTACAGAAGTGTACTGTGTGAACTCATTAAGTTAATATGCAGTCTCAAGTACCTTCAACAGGTCAGTGATAACTCACAGTACATATCTTTCTACAGTGTCAGCTATCACAAAAATCTCACTTAAACAACTTTGAGGAAAGAGAGGTACAGCCTGACTGGTAATTAAGATACTAGACACTTGGGTGTCATTAAAAGCACCGGGGGCTGAAGAGCTATTCATGGTACACATTCATCATCAGGAGTGTTGGAAAGTTACCATGACTTTGATAACTTACAGTGGATAAGGACAGAAGGGAATGAGAAAGATATATTGAGCAATAAAGATTAATTCAAAGTTATTGCCAGTAAGGAATTCCAGCAGCAACTCTTTTTGTATGAAAAAATCATGCATATCTTCCTAATCTCCAGATGCAGTTGCAGTAAGAGATGTATTCTTCAGTGATTGAAAAACTTAATGTTTTTATGAAATAGCTTCAATATGATATGTTAAGAACCTACGTTCTGACATTTGCAGAGGGAGAATAGTGTACTTCCATCTGAAGCACAGTATTTGACTCATTTATACACTTTCATTTTATAATTTTTAATTAAAAATATATATAACATGTATTATATACTGTATATATTTTACATATATATTTTAATGTTCCAGGTTTAGCATGCAAAATATAGTGTAAACAAGTGTAATCCCACTAACATTAACAAAAATTATGATTAGCATTATACAAATCACCTGTACATATAAATACATGAAGATAATGTATATATGTATAGACATGAAGATAATGTATATATGTATAGTATTAATTGCTTCTTAGAACTTCCGTGCATATCCCAATATCTTTACACATATATACTATTTAATTTTGTTGATGTTTACAAATACTGGTGACATAACTGAACATGCAAAGCAGTTGTACTACAATTTTGGGGAGGGGTTGTTTCTTTATCTTGTATTTTCTTACAAATGGATCTCAGCTGCTCCCTTTCTCGATTTTACTCTGAGGCAATAAATAATTCAGTGTGCTAATTTGACAGATGACTCTCCAGGAGCCTCCTACCATTACTAGCACCATTAGGCCATAATATGCATGATGGGCATAGACCATTCAGCAAATGTCCTTCACTTGTTTACCCCTAAAGAGCTGTGCTCTGCGCAATTAACTAATGAAGCATTATGAGCTTTTTCCCCCTTCCCTGCTATTTCAATATATCAATGCAGATTGTCTAAAGGCAAAATATATTTTGTTTTCTTTTGGCAAATGAGTATTTATGTGGAAGCTGTAAACTTGCCTTAAGTTCTACCTCTGTAAATAAAGACAAAATAATAAGGTGCTGAAAAGGAAAATCTTTTTTTTTTAATGAATTACACAGCACATGTATGAGGATTGCATTATATAGAGATGATAAGAAAAATCTGAAATTAGCTTCAGTATTATGTCAACAGAGAAACAGTGACTATATAGTTCAGGATTTTGTGCCACCTTTGTGCCAGTTGTATTCTGGTTAGCTGCAAGAATCAAAAGGGGATCATATTAAAATTGTGAAAATCAATCAGGAATAAATAATGGAATAAATAAATAAATATGAAGTATGCATATAAGATGAATACCAGTATTGTGAGGAATATTTGAATCCTGTATCTATATCACAGCAGCCAAATTGTGTTACATATATTTGTACTAAGAGAAGAAAGAAAAAAATATTTAATGATAATTTTAAAAAATAGACAGAAAGCTATGAGAGCACCTATTTTTGTTGTTCATCTTATGGATTTGTATTTTTTGTCCCTTGAAAGATACTAGAGCTGCTCTCAGTCCAGCAGAAATATGGGTATGCACAAATAAATCCACAAGATAATCTTCCAAACTGTTTTGTATTCTTCCATATATGTGGTTAAATGCATCATGAAGATAATTAAAACTGAATTTTTTTCCTTAAAGAAAATATTTCTCTCTCTTTAAGTTTCTTTTTATTTTAATGTCTCCAGTTCCCTACCTGTATGCATTAATTTAGTCCTCCCCTTTACTCTTCTTGCTCCACTTTTCCATAGCACAAGGCATCCTTCATTTCTACACTGTAAAAGAGACTCTACTATCTATGGAGGGATAATGTTGTAATATATCCTGAAGTTTTTGGGGGTTCTACATATTATTAGAACAAAATGATAATATTGGAAATTAAATGTGACAATATTGGAAATTAAATGTGACAACTTTAGTCATATGCTCTGTAAAATCGTTTTCATTTTCTGTTCAAATCTGTTTATTCACTCATGTGCCACTAGCTCTTCTTAGCTTACTTGAAAACATGTGACTTCTTGCTGTCTAAATAATCTTTGTTACTGGTTCCTATTCCCAAGCCCCTTTTTCCATTCTACACAAAGCCGTTACTGGATGAAAAATGTCCTGCATTGGCTAGTATGCCATCAGGATGGAGAAGGTGTTATAATGAGTTATACCAGGAAACTGGAGTGCTGCACAGGAGGATCCAGCCAGAATCACTTGTACAAATTCCTTCTGCTCAGAGTGCAGAGAAAGAGAAGATAAGTTCCATAATCTTCCTGTACCCAGGTCCATCTGCCTATCACTAGCATAAAAACTATGCTATCAGTCTTTGTAGTATCCTAAGCAGATCTGTTCTTCATTTATGTTTATAAACCCTAATAAACTCCAAACAATAAGCAATAATAAACTCTAAACAATAGTGCTTTTCTGTGAATTTGAACAGTGAGAAATAGCACCAGAGGAGAGCAGGTGAGCTGCACTCCAGAGAGTGCAGCATACAGTCCCTGAAACAGAAGAAAAAATGGGCTCATCCTCCTCTAGGGAATGACCTGGCACACAAGTCCTACATTTTTCAAGGAGCTGTCATTAAGCAGGATTAGTAAATTAAAGTTTGTTTTGTGTTCAAGTGCTCTAGTAATGAGAACTGTGGCACAGATGGAAATATATTCCAGTTTTTCCTTATGTACTCCAACTTTTGAATGTATATTTGCACTGATCCTCCTTAATCCTCAAAAACTGCTAATTATCAAAGTATTTGTTCATTTAAAGCATTCACAACCCCAAATAAATCTACTCTATTTCTTTTTAAGGAGTGTAGCAACAGTCCGCTAAAAATTCTTATTCTCAGAAACAATAGTTTCTGAGAATAATAGAGTTTACAGCTGATGCAAAGTGCTCTTATGGGAGATATACGCAAATGCTTGTTAGTGCTAAGTATTAATCATGTAAGTGATTAGAAAATATGCAAATAAGCGTGTTCATATAAAATTTCCTATTTCCATAGAAATTACTCTCAGTAGCCTGTGGCCTTGAGTAACACTTTAAAAACCTTGATTAAGTTATTAAAATATAATTTTAGAAAAAGTTAGACATTATTCTAATTATTTTTATAAAGAAGTTAAGCTTTAATGAAACTTTCCAGCTTAGGTTAAACAAGCCTTGTGCCTGAAATGCAGCATACCATGGCACGCAGATAGTAATATACATGGGACACAGGGGATGACAATAAAAAGCAAACAATTTGCATTGAAAACAAGGGTTATATGGTTGTAGTGTGTGCCCTATTGTGCCAAACAATGGCATTAGCACCCCCTCAGGCCTCATGGTAAGCACTGGACATGTGGCTATAGAAAAAAGGAACTTCTCTCATCCTACTTTCTCCCAGTGGTGCTTTGTTGGCTCACAGCAAGGGTCTGGCTTCGTGTCCTGATCCCACTTTAAGAGGAAGTCCAGCTCAATTCAATTTGCCTTTCCGCCTTTTAGTAATGAGACAACATACATGTGAGCAAACCCCATGATAATGCAGAACAGATGGGCAGATTTTTGTCTAATTAGATTCTGGACAGCTTGTTTGCTTGTAGTAAATGTGCATATATTTAGAGATTTCACACTTATTATGGAGACAACAGATTAGCCAAAGACAAGGACAGAACGCTTTCGGGATTTTTTTCTGCCTTGCATAGGTGTAGGTCTACTAAATAGAGCTATCTGGTAAAATCTACAAGTGTAATTGAATTGCTTGTTGTCACGCTTTTCTTGGATTGAATGGTCTGCCTTTTGATCCCAGAACACAACGCACCATTACACAAACTTTTCTTTTTGAACAGCCCACTGGTAAAATAAAGGTTGCCAAAATCTGTGCCATATATATTGCAATAGTTTGACAATTCATTTCAATTACTGAACAAAAACAATTATTCCAAAAACATATTGTTAGTCACTTACAGCCATTCTCTTAATACATATTTACTAGTGTGCATTTTTCATTCCATTGCTATCCTCAAAGCATTTTGAAAGTTTGCTAACAAAGCATTGAATTGCTTTTGGAGGCAAATTTTCTATAGGCGTGGAATCATATTGCCTTATGAACAGAAAGCACAAAGTGCAATTTATGCAAAACAATATTGCAAGATGGGAAATATGCTTTATCCAAGGAAATACATGGAATGGCACTTCATTGAACCTAATAAGGTTTCTGTATTTGTTAGTTATTCACCAAGAATATATGTTGAAATTATATTAAAATGTATGTTAGAACAAAAAGAAAGGAAGGCAATTGCTACTTTTAAGCATGCTGTGCTATATATGAGTCTAATTTCCATTCCTTATGCATTTACAAGTGACTTTCATCTTACAGTTGAGACTAAAGCAAACATGTCAGCTATTTCCAATATTAATAATACAATTTAAATATAATTCAAAGGATAGTGGTGTATAGCTGCCCATCATCCTCATGAATCATCTCTTTAAGAGCATCACAAATGGGTTCATCCTGTTTTCCCTTCACTTCATGATCTGGATGTGGAGTGTTGATGAGATGAGACATGGATATATTGATGCCATTCATCTGTGTGTCATGTTTTTTACAGGTGTAACAGCAGGCACAACACCCAGCACCTTCTGTTTAGCTCAGAATTAAGCTGTGAAACTGAAAATAACGCTATTCAGAGAGGAAGGGTTGCTTTGAAATACCAACTGTTTCATTTACCATTATCCTACTCGTATGAATTACTCCGTCACAATAAGAGACTTGCACATCCTGTTTGCTAAGTATTTTCTGCATAGGTGTAAGCAAGAGTGTTCTGGTTGGTGTTTGGATTATAGCTTTGTTTTTTTCTTGGTTCCCAGGATTTCCTCAGTGAAGGACCTTGACAGGCCAGGTGGGTGGGCTGCATGTTCCCTATCTCCTAAGATCTGGGACAGACAGCTGGTGAGTCTGTTGAACACCTTGGAACCAGTCACAGGGGTCATGCATCATCCCCAAAGCACCATATTGCAGCTTTTTATCCCATTTCCTAACACCTTCTGTTAAAGAAGAATGTTCTACACAATGTAAATATTACTTCTCTTATTATTGTAATAATGTTTATCATTCTAAAAGAGCTAATTTTAGTATAGCACTGAAAGGAAAGACAGTCACAGTCTAAATCCAGTTTCAAATGTATCATAGATTAGATCTGGAAGTTGTGCTGAGAGGCAAAAGAGAGAGCAAAAATTCATGAATTAGGAAAATGTTACAGAATAAAATAGCAAAAATATTAGCTACTGTGGTATTATCACTAATCAAAGCAGGGACCTTTAATAAATTGTGAAATTTTATTATCTTCCAAATAACAGTTGCTCTAGATTAATTTGTAAAGCCGTATTTTACTCAGAACAGATCTGATTTATGTCCTTCTGTGAATTGTTCAGCTTGAACAAAATTTCCCCTGCTTTACAATTAAAGTGTATTTTTAAGCAGTTTTAAAATAGGTCATTAAAAAAATCTAAGCTATTTCCCCTTTTATATATATTATTTAGTTTAGCTACTATTTATTTTAGCTACCTCCTTTCCTTGTGCATTTTGCATTTAATATTAGTTGATTGGGATAAGACTCCTGAGAAAACTCTCCTTGTACTTTGTGTACAAGCTTATTTTCTGCTTTACCCACATGTGACAAAACAAGTTACACTAACTGGCTTTTCAGAACCTAGAGATTTAATTACATTTGAGCTTTTTTATTCCTTTGGGATGGTGTTATCAATGCTCGAGTGACCTGACATATTACTGCCTGGCTCTTAAACTTTACACTATATTTTTGATTTGCATAGTTTTTTGTATTATTAAACATTCTTCCCTAAATCAGTTGTTCTTTCAAGTTGTCAGAACATGTCCTCTTCTTCCCATTGTAGCTGGTCTGGGGCTTCACTAGATCAAGCAGGAGCATTGTGCGGCTGTGATTATGATCACACTGCCTTTGTGGAAAAAAGGTGTAATTCAGGAACAATCACAGCCTAGCTCCGAGCTTGGGGAAAATACAAACTGCACCAAGACAAATGCATGAGCTAGAGGAACTCAAAAATGCTGGAGAGGGAAAGAAGTGATCAGGAATTGAATTAAAGAGTGCTTAATTGAGCAGTCTCAGTCACAGCTAGTGTCATTTGAGAGAAGGTGCTGAAATTTTGAATCCTTGGCAAAATGTATAAACAACAACATGTCAGTTAATAAATTATAAACAAAATATTGATATATTTTCCTGATATACTATGAATGAATACATGTCTTTTCATCACAGCATTAGCCTGGTTCAAATAGAAATGTTACCAGCTCTGGTTTTAGTACAAGAAAGCCTGATCCAGAGTAAACTCATTTACAACAGGAGGTTCTGGAGTTTCTTTTTAAAATAACCACTCGAATTAAAAAAAAAAAAAAAAAAGCACAATATTTGTCCTCTGGATCCTATGAAAACTGATGCCTGTAGTAATAGTAAAGCTTTAGAGGAGCAGAGACACAAAAGCAGAAGTACAGTGTATTTGTCAACTATAGCACCAGTGAACATGTAGTCAAATATAGAGGGCTGTAACTTGCTTCTGGATGGTGCAGCTTTATGTAATTGTATCTCACATTCATCTTATTTTATTTTACTGCTCACAATTAGGAAATTTGCAGTCTTAAACATGTGAAATTAAAACCATGGATGATTTCTTAATTGTGCAACTCCTCAGTACTCAATTAGCATCGCTCTTCTTTCCCCTAACAACTATGTAATACTGTACTAATGAAAAACAGGGCTTCTTTATTTGCTATGGCCTTGGGGTCAATTATCAATTTATCATTGTGTCCTGCAGATTTAAAATAAAATAGTCTGTGCAGTGTAACCATTGTACAAAATTGACATTAAGTATATTCTGTAAGTATGGACTTAATAAAAAATACAAAGAGAGCTGCCTAAAAGGGTTCTACTCCTATAAATTCTATTAGGTTGCCTTTAATATAGGACAGTAGGAAACTGCAAAAGTAATTTAAAGGTTTTTTTTTTCCTCTTACCATCTTTGTATACCCTGTATGACAATAATCAAGAGAGAGCTAAATTAAAAATAGCTTCAATTGTGTTTTGAGGATTTGTTATGATTGCAAACTTAGCTTTGGTAATAAAAATGCTGCTAGTGCTCTTAACAAATGAAGAATTTAGGGTCTTTATCTTATAACTGTCAAATACTGCTACAAATTAGTGAATTCATAAGTCAATGAAAAAATACTTAGATATGTGAAGCATTAAAAATATCTTATGTAATTTAGACAACCAGAAAATAATTAATTGGAAATCAAGTTTATTATTTATGCATATTTCTAGTTAGGTTGTTCATTTTTTGCTCACTTACTGCAAAAGCTCCTCTAAGTTCCAGAATTACCCCTTCTTTGTTCAACTCTATTATATAAAGGCGAATGGACATATGAGGGACTTGAAAAAAGCAAATGAAAAATTCAGTACATTCCTTGTTCCCATCAATTTGGTACTACTTGCACAAAGACTTCTTCCCAGAAATACCTTTCAGTCATGTTGACCAATGCTGAACATTTGTGGGAGTTCTCTTTTAACCATGACATCAAACCTGAGGTCCCATAATTCAGCATGTAGGTAATTGCTCTGCATTTTCATCCAAAATTTTTCTCATCTTTGCTCGCTCTGAGAAGAAGAATGTAATTTACACATTCCTAAATCTTAGGACAATTCCTATTTCTCTTTCCCAAGAGCCCAGCAGAACCTGATCATCACCTTGGAGAAGGTTAGCACTGTGATATTTATCTTAGGACCAAGCATTTAGACCTGACCCCACCAGAAATTGCCCTCTGCCCTTTTCCTTTATTGAGAAACCACTGCCACAAAAGCCAATCCAGCTTTTCTTCACCCACTTGCATTAAATACTCAGGGGGTCATGCAAAGACAGGTGTTGTAGTATCCCTCCAGCTTTGCCATCAGTGTGGCTGTCACTGTGTCTCCCTCCTGCACACAGAGCCATACACTGGAGACAATGTTTTTATGTGAGAGAGGGGCTGCTCTCCCAACCCTGTCAGAGTTGAAAGTCAGAAAGTAATAGAACATTGTCACATCTTTCTTTCCCTCTTTCCTATTTTTAATATTGGAGCCAACTTGAATTAATCCTGCTTTCCTCCTACTTTCCTGGGACTCTTTTTCTCCATTATGATATGGATAATTCTGAATAAACTCAACATCAGCCACACATGTACAAGGAGGTGATGGAAGACAGACAATGCTGAGAAATAGTTTTTCACACCAGACAGGTTTTCCCACCATACTCTCATAGATCTAGTTCAAGCCTCTTATGGTAGCAAGAGCTTGATGTGTATATCAATATTTTCATTCCTGAAACTAAACCAGCAAATATCACAAGAGGAGAGTAATTTTTCAACTGGCGCCTTCTTCTGTGGCAGCACACAGGGTGGCATGACTGAGATACAGCCTGTTTAATTGATTACTGCACTTGAGAGAGGGCTGGGTATGGTCCAGTACAGATCATTCTAAACATTGATAAATTACCACCTTTGTGTGAAACAGTTGAGGTGGGACCACTGCCCTTTGACAAACCAGAAAATGAAATGATTACTATTGGATTCTATTGACTTGTCTGGTTAGAGCAGTTGTGCTTCTTCCCAAAGGTTAATTGGACTTGAACTCAGGAAATTAAGGGGTCAGCTAAGGTCACAGTGACAGCAGCCAAACTTTTAACTTAGCACTAATAATATTTGTCAGGAAAAGGACATGATGGAGTTCTTTAGCCATGACTGTTCAGGGATTCACTATAAAAAAAATTCTTTGTCTCCATTATTATGGAAGCTATGTGGTAATAATGCTCATTAGCATTCTAATTTTCATCAAATACTGTCACTCAAAGATCAAGACTATGACTCTAGGCTCAAGAAAATTGAGCCAGTATTGCAAAGTTATATCATTGGGGATCACAAAAAAATATTCTTTTAGAAATGTTAAGAAATGTAATGCTAAATGGTCTGGAAAAAAATTCTATGTCTATGACAAAATTCTAAAACTTTACTTTGGGAGTTCTTAACTTTGTTATTGTGTTGATTTTGTGCGTTTGATTCTTTCTGATTGTATAAATGTAGATTAAGAATAATTATAGACATTCACTGCTGTTAGTTAGGTAAAAAACCACAAAGCTCAACAACCCATCATTAGTTATGTGAGGATTGAGCACTATGTAAGGAGGAATGAGCCCCAAAATATTTTCACTATCTTTGTCTAGTTATTATAAAGATTGGACTGACCACATGTTCTTTCACATTCTTGAAAGACCTCAAGAGGTTGGAGAAATAAGCAAAGAACAATCTGAAATTCAACAGAGGCAAGTGCAGGGTCCTGCACATGGAGAGGAGCCAGGCACCAGCACAGGATGGATGCTGACCTGCTGCAGAGAAGGACCTGGGAGTCCTGGTGGATGATAAACTGTCCAAGCAGTGTGTCCTTGGGGTCAAAACACCTTGGGATGCATCAGGAAGAGCAGTGCCAACCTGAGGTGATCCTGCCCCTCTGCTCAGCCCTGGTGAGGCACATCTGGAATACTATGCCCAGTTCAGGGCTCTCCAGTATGAAAGAGATGGAACTCCTGGAGCTGGTCCAGTGGAAGGTGACAAAGATGATGTAGGCACTGGAGCACCTCCCCTTTAAGGAAAAACAGAGGGAGCTGGGCCTGTTCAGCTTCAAGAAGAGACCACTGAGAAGGGACATCATCTATGTCCGTAAGTGTCTGAGGAGATGGAATCAATTCTGTCATTCTGTGACATTTTCAAACTTTTTAAATAATAGTATTACAAATATATGATTCCACATTGATATCTCTCACTCTCTGTGTATATAAATGGATATATGCATATATAGAGATACACACTTTTTTTTCAAAAGACACGATGCATTTTTTATGATTCAAGATAATAAAGCATTAATACTATTTTGTGAAAAGTCAGAATTATATTCAGATGTGATATGTGCTAATTTTGGTTTATCAAATTAATGGCCCAGATGATTTACTTGATCAGATTTATCCTTAATACAATCAGAAGGGAGTATAATTCAGTTTTCTGGTCTTCCCATGTCAATATGTTGACTGAAATACTTTTAAAACTTTTGTCTTGTATATGTGCTACACATAGCTCTAGAACATCATTGTAGATTCAGCTGAAGTAGGAAGTGGTTGCAGCAATAAGTGAGTATTCTTACTGTCAGAAAAAAAATCAAATTTTTTGATGATGCACTTGAATACAGATTATTGCTTTTATGTATGTGGATTTCATAAGTGACAAGATATGAAACTATATTCTATAGCTTAGATTGAATTTGGACACTGGTTTTGGCTGCTCTAGTACTTTTTATGAACAGCTTTTCTAGAAATGAGAATGTACGAGAAGAATTAGAGTGTTGATACCTGTCCCTTCCTAACTTACTGCTAAACATAAGGAAATTTGTTTTCATTTACTGGTTTTAATGGTTTTTTAAGAAATATTTTTCAAATGTGAGAAATTAGGCACCTACAAAATATGCAGAGACAGTAAAATGACTTTAGATGGACTTTAGACTAAAATCTAAAGGTTAGGGAGGCAGCTGTAAGCTCCTCCTACACCTGAACTTTATTCAGTCAAGTGCAGACCAAAAGATACCATCTGATTTGGTGAGAAAACCTCCCTCTTCCTTCAGTAG
The DNA here is from genome assembly GCF_037042795.1 of Molothrus aeneus. NCBI lineage: Eukaryota > Metazoa > Chordata > Aves > Passeriformes > Icteridae > Molothrus > Molothrus aeneus. The sequence continues at coordinate 39,502,210 of NC_089680.1, forward strand.
AAAGGCATGCTGCAAGCAAGAAATACCAAAGCAGAGATAGATGAAGCAAGAGAAAATTTTTACACATTCTGACACATTCATTTAGGAGCAATATTCCTAGGGGAAAAAACTTTAATAAACAACAAAATCCCACTTTAGCTGCTATGCTCATAGAGCATAAGATTAGCTTCAGCATGGACAAATTAGTCTAAACAAATAATTTATATAATGAGAATTTTGATATAATTTTTCTAAATTGATACAAAGCTAATGAATTATCAGAAAATAATCAACATACCAAAAATATTTTTAGTCAGTGGACTTTGATTAATCTTCCAGGTTTTAACCTAAAATCTCATCTGGCATTTGTCTGAATTAGAAAACGATATAGGGAATTCAATTTAAAAAGTTTTTACCTGGGATAATCCTATTGGAGTAGAAAGTAGCTATTGTTACTCATTAACATTATATATAATATATAATCAGAAATTATAAAGAGGAATATACAATATCACTTTTGAAGGTTCTGTTGTATGACCAGAACCACAAATATATTATCTGTGTTTTGAATTTTGCTGTTCAAAATTGTGCACTTCTTATTTAATAAGGCTTTTTTGAGCATATGCAATACTGTAAAACTTTCAGCACCTGCTCTTTGCCTGTGTTGGCTATCACAAGGCAGAAATTAATTTCTTAAAAGTATACAAAGCACCTAAACCAGCAGTGATCCTTCTTGCCCTGAATGAAGCTTTAAAGGTATTTTCTCTGCAATATTTATGATGAGATGCCATATACAGTTCGGTTCCATTTCTAAAGTGGGAAATAGAAGCATATATCTTTTTTTCTTCCAATGAGATTAATCACATAAGAAGGTGCTAAACATAAAGAGAAAGAGTGGACTATATACAGCCATTTTCTATCTCTACACTGCAATGTTGAATTTGACCAAAAAAAAGGTTGTTAGTACTTCAATTCCTGAGTTATAACCTTGGTTTCTCTGTGTTTAGAGAAAAATCAGGTTATGACTACAGAGCAGAAAAGTTACAAAAAGTATTCTTATTATATCACATTGCCTCTGGGTCAGCACTTAATGTAATTTACCTTTAGAAAGAAGTAGTTCCTTTAACCTAATTTTCTATTTGGGAAGTGCAGTAAAATAACCCTTTTGAAACTGGTGCATTAAAGAGTAGAGGAAAGCAGAGGAGCAGCAAAGAGAACAGATAATACATTTCTTCCAGTCAGACAGATTGGGAAATTCTACTGGATTTGTTGCGGGTATTGTTGCATTTTAGATTAGGAGAAACTTTGTGCCTTCAATTAAAATAATGCTGCAATTAGTTGGTTTTGTATTTTAGGCACCTTTTGAGTCCTGCTATTAACAGACCACATTTTTTCAAAGTTTCTAAGTCCTAAGACTAGAAAATTACAAAATCGCTCTATCAGAAATGGGTTCCATTTTCTTAAAATAAATCCAAAGTCTTATCCTCATATTTTTCTGAGTAATATTTTTTCTACACAAATTTGATTAAGGCTGTAACTTGTCAACATAAAACAGCATGTTACATCATATAAATAGCAGTTAGTGACCAAATTATGTCTCTTAGTGGCATTTTATGAGATAAAATTAGTTTACATGCACATAGGAAAAAAAACCTTGTTTATATATAGTTCAAATAGTTCTGCAAATCTCCCACATGTAGCAACAACAAAAAATCATTGGCTTTAAGCTATGTACAATCTACTTGTAAAAGCATGCTGGAATTAAAAAAGAAGATAAAACAATTATAGCAGATGGTGAATAGTCTGCTCATGTACGCAATGTATTTTTCTGAGTGAAACACTATTGCTAGTAATGCATAATAATAAACTATGTGTGTATGTATTTACTTAATGTGACTTCTGTTACTGTCATTATTTGATAAAAAACTAGGGGTATTCACTGTAAAATATTTTTTTCTTCCATATTCATAGAGAAGATTTTTAGATTTTTTTTAAAGTAACTTCCTTATTTCCATCTTTTCACATCTATGAATCTTGTCTTGTAAATTCCTGTTACCTCAGGCTTTGCTGACTGTTGCTCTCATCTTCAGTCTCAGGTTCAGACACATGAAAAATGTGTTTATCCACCTAGTTTCAGTTCATCCCTTCAGAATAAACCAAATGAAACTGCTTTATCGAGGATTAAGTAGCCAGAAATAAAAGCTAAATCAAGATTTTATTCCTATTATGCTTGGCAACTCTTTGGACATGTTTTATAATTTTTACTTCGCAATCAAATTACCAAGTCTCAGCTTTAGGTTCGTTTTCATAAAGAAATTCTGTTAACATTTATAAGACACCAGGATGCAATATTGACATATGGGAAAGAAATTGCTGTAGTTGATTAAAAAAATGTATGTCAATATCTAGCTATAGCCATGGACAGTTAGAACAATGAGTACAGTTGTTTGTACCCATTGTATGCAACCTATCCATTTAAAATGCTTCATGAATTATTTTTAAATCTATCGTGAGATTAAATATACTGTCCACAAGACAAAAATGCAGTTTTGATACCATATCAAAACCACAAGGAAAGACAATCCCTGTGTGCCCTTGGTGGGACAGGTTCTCCCAGCATTCTGTCCCCAGCCTAGTCACAAATTCCATGGAGGATCTAGGGGTTTCCTTTCGACTGAGGAGCACAGGACTTGATGAAGCACACACAAAGGTTAGGTCTGTGCTACATCATGGCACACAAGAAACTGCAACAACCTTTTTGGCTTGATATGTATAGCAAGTATCACTTCAATGATATAATGAATAGAAAAATAAGAAGATAAATAACTAAGTCCATTCTTTTAATATTGAAGGGTTATTTTTTCATGTTGAAGAGATTTTATGTTGTTGTCACAATCCCCAATTCAAAAAAAGTCTAGAAGATGAAAGCAATAAGGGACTGTTTCTCTCTATGCATATATAAAATTGCATTGGTTCCCACAGTCTACTCAAACAAAAAGAGAAATTCTTGCTTGAATGATTTGCTGTAGTCAAGATATCAGTGACAATTTACGAGATAACCTGAAAAGGACAAAAAACCTGAAAAGGACAAAAAAAGTATTCTTACAGGTAAATTTCAATCAGCCTGATAAAGCATATGTAATTGTATAATTTGTCTTCTTCTTTCCAATTTCTTTGTTGGCTTAGTTGGATATTTTCCCTCTCTACCTACAGCTAAAATTCAGTATTTGGAGCAGTTATTTTTGTACAGTGCAGTAAATATTTTAGTGCCCTTGCATAACATCCATCTGAATGAGTTATTTCTAATCAGGTTTAAAATGTAAAAGCATTTCAGGCTGAATTTTTTAAAAGTCTCTAGATGCTAGATATATGTGCCATGCATAATGTTACTGAACTCCAGCCTGAAGTGAGGCTTCTTATGAGCCAGTAGATGCTAAAATTGAAAGGAACCTACAAGTACAGCTAGAGGGATTCAAACCTTGTGTTTAGGAAGTCTAGAAGGCTCCAGTGCTAGATTGGCAAGTCTTGTGTCTGTGACAGCAGCTACCCCAGTAACTGTGTGAGAAGAAGGATGGGTGGAGTCTTGAGCACTTTGGAGCTTTTTAGTGCTGCTCTGCCCAGTGGTGTCTTAGAGTCTATTTGTCTGCTGGAGCATAATGTGACTGTCTGCTTTATGCTTTCATATTTATATCTAGACCTGGCTCCAGAACTCTTTGGGATGTAGACAGACTAGCAGTCTTTCGTGGTGCTGAATCCATCTTGTCACTCAGCACAAAAATTCTCAAAGATTATATTCCTCAGCATTTGATTCTTTTGCCCTGCTAGGAAGGAGAGACAAGGAACATGATTCTGTGTGTATCTTCCCATGGGCTCAATTGAAATTGAAAAATTATTTTTACAAATTTTCAAACAATTTCTTATTTTCATATTCTCATTTTCCATAATTGGAACACTTTTTGAAAACTATGTATAGTGAATATTGGGATTTGAGTTCACTGATATATTTTTTTTGTTTGAATATTTTAGTCAGGTTGGACCAAGGTTGATCAATTTTTTGAGATATGGGTTATGGTACCCACATACAGATACTTAACTATCTGAGCAAAATACTGGCAAGATTGCTAAACTCAAATAAAAGTTAGATTTTATCAATATTCAAAGTATTTTTCTGAATGGTATAACATTTAGTAAACCCCACAAAAAATTATTGTGTATCTCTGTACACATAATTTTTAGGAATATCAGGTCACTTGTTAAAAAAAAAAGTGTAAATTTTTTAAATCTTGGCTTAGAATAAAGGAAATACAAAATGAGTTTGCTTATTCAGGTCTAAATCCTACTCCAGCCTTTTCTTTTTAGAATAAAATTTTCTATGGAGTATAAATTTCCCTTCCCTGTTGTAATAAAACTTGTTACAGTCCTTGTGAAATAGTTATGGACAATTCCCTGGTGCTAAGCCCTATTCTTCTTGAGAAAGGACTTGCAAACTTGGATATCATGTACATTCCTGAGTGATACCTCTAGCAATATTTGTGGATTTTAATTTATTTTCACCCTACCCATAGGTTTATTGTCTTTCCTGTTACCAGTAGAGTTATATTAAAAGTTTAAAACTATATTAAAATGTTTCTCTTTTTTTCCCAATATCACTTCAGCACCCTCATGGCAGTGCATTTCTTGCAGTGCATTTCTTGCAGTGCTCCCTGTTTCAGCATCAGCCATACCATTCCCTTCTCAAGCAGGGAGAGGCAGAGAGAGCTGGCAGGAGGGACCAGGGATGCTCCTTTTTTGCTCTGTCTTGCTCCAGTGCCATGTGCTATCAGATTTGTGGCATATCTCCTCAATCTGTCAGCATCCCCTTAGTGCTACTCAGTCACCCGTGAGGAAATACCTTGTGTGTTGGCAGAGGATGTTCTCTAACAACACCCAGTCACCCAGTCAAGCAGGCTAAAAGGGGCAGCAGACAGCACCTTCACACCAGTGTATGCTAACTGAGATCTCTATCGATGTGTCTTGACCTCATAAGAAGACACAGTAAAAAGGCCTGGGTGAAGAGCAGAGAAAGGTTACTCTTGCCTTGGCTGCTAAAAATGGCAGCTTCCTTTACTCCACTCAGTCAGAAAGAAACACATTGTATACTTGTGTGGGTGTTCACTTGGGTTTTTCTATATACAGATAGAGATATATATGCATAAATAAAACTACACACACAATTTCCTTTTTGCAGTATGGGAATGTAACCACTAGATGACACCAAGAGATAGTTCCTATAGACCTGATTTTTCATTCTTTATCCATCTGTCTGTTCAAAAGGTGACATTCTTGCTGAGATTGTAATTAAGATTACAAACGTACGCAAATTAAGTCATCTGGCAATTGTTAATAGTTACCTTACTTTAATATTATCAATTACTGTCCTAGAGTGCAAAGAGCTTAGAATTTATGATCATTTGGACAGTGGATCTCAAACATTACGTCTCCTTCCCTGCTGTGCATATCTTTAATTGTCTGCTACAGAAGCATCATTTGTATTTTCACAGCCAAGAGTCTGCTGGGGCTCCTGCAGCAAACTTTCCTGTTGCAGTGGTTTACAATTCATGTCTGACAATCCACAGAAGGTGAAAACTCATCAAGTCTTGCTGCAAGATTATGTATTTATACCACAGGAGAATTAAGTCTTTTGCCCTACTCTGCTCCCTTTATTATTTCTTTGAAATGAACTAAAACTATGGGGTTTGATAACAAGAACTAAGAAATATTTATCCTTTATTGAAAGAATGTAAAAAATTATAATTTTATATGATTTTTAGAGATGTAGGTTTTGATCATGAAAAAGAAAGAGCAGGCTAAAATTGTCCTTTTACATTATTTTATTAATAAACAGTTACACTACTAGATAAACAACAACAACAACAATTTACAAATATCCAAGGCCAACAGGTCTGGATGGATGTTACATTACACAAAATGGCTGAAATTTGTAAGTGGTGGACAGAAATTTATTCCCATGTGTCTAAGATCATAAAAGCAACATAGTATGAGTCATGTCACCCACAAATACCAATTAGATACAGACCTTGCTTGAAAAAAGACATAATTAGTTTAGCCATGAAAAATATGAAAGTCTTATGGAAACAATGCTTTTCAAAGATTTTTAGCCATTCCTACCTCCCACTCCCCATCTTCAGGTATTAACATAACTAAGCATTAACTTTTTTATAGAAAGAAATAATTCATAAATATTCACTGGCTTACAACAATTAAAAAAAACTGGAAGGCTGGAGTAGAATAGCTTTTCTTACATGTGTGTGTTAAAAATATACCCATTGTGTTTAATACACTTTAATATTACTGCTTAGAAAAACTTCAGCAATTCTCCACTCTGTCTGTTGTGGCCATCATTGTAGTGATAGTAAAGGGAAGTATTTATGAGGAACTTACTGGTGAACTCTACACAAGTAAGCGAAAATGGGGAATACAACACAAAACTTCTATTGAGCCACATCCCCACTCATTGGGGTTTTTTAACAGTAGTTCATATTTTTAAACATTTTTCTGATGAGGCAATAAATTTAAAAGTCACAGATGAAACCTCTCAATCCCAGCTTGTCTGAGTGGTTCAAAGTGATTGCTGTCATCCCTGCACTGTGACACAGTGAGACCTAGGAGGTGCATGAGCATCCACCTTGTGCTTTGCCCCTACCCCAGAGACAACTGCTTAAATTTCTGAGTGCTGGAGACAAACCCAACCACCTTGTCCAGACCAGGAGTTACTGGGAGGCACCCATTCTCTGTAGGCTCATGGCCCTGCAGAAATCACAGTGCCAACCACACCATGCATGTAAGCACTGGTGTGAGGTGAGAAGCCTGCCAAGGCTGACTCCTGGCAAAGGGAAAATAATGAATCAGTGAGAGTATGAAAGGGAGTCATTGTGTAAAGAAATTATAAAGGTTATAAGGAGGGATCACGTGCCTGTTGCATAGGACAGAAGAAATGAAGTCTTATTGTAACCCAAGGAACTTGGGGATGTGATTTCTGAGAACACACAAAACCCACCATAAGACTTGGTAATACAATTAAGAAAGACTTTGTTGACCAATGACTTTATGGAAATGTGGCTTGCACAATGTCTTAACATTCCTCAGAATAAAGTGATGAATGCCTTTGAAATGTAATTTCTATGTAATTGCTATGGTGATTAGTACAGGGGCTCTGCAACTACTAGTTTGCAAGTACTTGAATAGGAAAAAATGACACTTTCATTTTACCTTTTTATAGGTAAGACAGACTTTACCTGAACTTTGCTTTTTTGAAGGGTTTGGTTCATTTTTTTGTTTCAGACATCACATGGAAGTACTTCCTGTAAAAAGTCTTGGAGATCATGCTTTTCAAACAAACAGAGTGCATATCATAATTGTTTGATGTTTGATTTTTATTTCACATCTGAAAAACAGATCCCATTTTTATGTGGAACAATGACAATTGTCAGTGAAAGCAGCACATACTCCGTCTGACTCTGTTGTTAAAAATCCAACTTGTTTTGCCCTCAGCAGTTTTACAGGCAGTTCAAATTGCCTCATAAAACTCTAATGGTTTTCCTCATACACAATATGTATTGTGTGACAGGCACAGAAAACACATCTTATCACAGTTTATGCTAGATAAAATATGCATCCAACTGGATCACTGGTCCACCTTCAACAATTTTTAATTGTTAAATAGCTCTGAACAATATACTATCAAGTAATACACATTTTTTAATTTAAGCCTTTTAAAAGTAAAGCAATGTCATATTCATGTGTATTAAAACTTTTATGACTTCTGTTGTATCATAGATGGGAAGGTTTTAACAATCTAAGAAAATATTTAGAATATTTTTGCAAAGGTCTTATTTTGTTAGAGAAATAAAGGTCTTTATGTTGGGGGAGTTTTACACATAAAGAAAGCTGTAACAGACTTATTTACTGTGTTCAGGAGGAATGCATAAGCTGTGACATTTTTTAGTACCTTATAATTTATGTAGGAGAAATGCAGGACAGATCTGTCGGACAGATGAGAATTGTCCCAGATTATCTGATTATTTTTCTTTCTAAATATGTTAAGTAATATTATGCTATCAATAATTTAAAGTGTGCAAAATCTGAAAGTTATTTCTCAGAAATCAAAATATCTGCTTAGATGTTTCTTGTAGTGCTGTTTATCATATTTGCCAGATTCTTTTCATCTGCTATCTATGTTTTTCATTTTATAGGACACTGATTTCACACTTCCAATATTTTTGTAGAACTGTGAGGTTTATGCATCTAAATGTTTTTTTAAATCTTGAGTCTTTATTAAATCTTTTCAGTTTAGTAGTTGCAACTTTTAAATATATAATCTAAAATACGAAGTCCTGACACAATAATTGGCTCACTGGAGTGAAAAGCATTTTTAGAAGTTTGTATGGGAGCTGCAACATCTAGGGTATGATTAGTAAGATTAAGGGGATTTTAGTTTAGTTTTGTCTTTTAATTCTGTTAAATTGCCTTGGTGTCCTGTGGAAGCATTAAGTCACATCAGCTCCACCCTGCATGGGGTTGGCTGCTCCTTTTCACTGTCTGAAAAAGAATTACAAATACAAATGTATGGTTGCTCATACAAGATATGTAGCTCCAAATTGGACACATTGTGGTTACCCTTAGACTCAAATGTTTAATCAGAACTGACTTCCAAAAACCATGTGGCATATAATATTTGGCAAAATATTATTAGATATAGTTGTAGTATTAATGATGTTAGACATTATTATTAAGAATTATTATCATTATTATAGCTGTTGATAATCAAAGAATACAAGCAATGCAAGATTCATGGGGACAAATAATACTTTTTTATGAGCTAGCTAATACAGTTTGAAAAGATAAACCAGGACACACAAGCCTTTGACAGATCTGAAATAGAAGCAACAAACTTCAAAGGTGACCTGGGTTTATCTTGACCATATTTTGTATTAGCACCTGCAGACAGGCATAGTGGAGATCCATTGTTCAAAGCCCTGTACAAATAGAAAATAAGAGACAGTTCCTGCTCCACTGAGTTCACAAGCCAAACACTGAGCTAGGGAAAAGCAGGAGGGCAAACAGGAATGCAAAGGTTAAGCTTTAACAGCTCAGTCACAGAACCAGAAAGGAACCTACATCTCCTGGTCTGCAATCTAGGCCCAATTTGCCCAGAACATATTTGAAAGGCATATGGCAATTTTTACCTCCTCCCTCATAACCCTTAACCATAGAAACTTACATGTTAGAAGGTCAAGATGGACCCTATGTGTGTCAGTGCCTGGGGCCTGGTTCTGCAAATCATTAGTCTGAGCTGCAAAATTATTACCCTGCAAACTCATGGAAATTCAGTAGTAGAAATCCACTGGTGGAAAGAGAGTAAGCCCCATGGCAAAGAAACAATTGATGGGATGAAGTCCTTTATTTGGAATTTCTATTTTTATTCATTTTATAAACACATATCATAGCTCTGAAAGGGACACTTAGCCACCATTTTTATTTGTTGATTATTAACAGCTAATTTAAGATCAGCAATTTGTGGGGACTTGCTATATCAGAAAGTAGGTTTAAAATAATGTAATGATCTAATTTACTTTCCCCCATATTTTTCTGATAGAAATATTTCTTTATTTTTTTCCCCATTTACAGGTGCAGAATTAAAGAACATATTCACTCACTATATTATTGGTGCACTTAAGTGAAGTGTTCCAAAGCATATAATTACCGTGTAGGTTTATGGCCCTGAAGTAGATTGGGATAGTGGTGCTGCATATCCATGATTTGAAGGACATACAGTGATGATTATAGAGGCAGTACTCTACATCCATTCCAGCCCTTTTGTGTTTAGCTGGTTGCCATGGCAAATAATTGGATAGAATTTAAGCCACTTTCTTCCAAGCGGGAACTTCATAATTTTACCCTTCACATAATTTTGAACATACTTTTAAAGATTCTTAAAGTTTATGCAGGAATGGAATACAGACTTGGAAGGAAAAAAAATAGATTTCTATACATGGAAGGACAGTTGGTTTGGAGGTTTCTTCATTTCACTTTTTTTTTTTTAATCCTGAGGATTCCATTTTCTTAACTACATGATATTGCAAAATTTGAGCCTCATGAAAATGAAGAAAGATTTGCACCCAGAGGGATAGGAAATATGAAAGTGAATGATCAAAAACAGCTTACTTTAGCAATTGGTATCAAATAAAAAAAAGATGGATAATTTTATGCTCTCAGTTTCCTAAATGTACTTAACTAAATTTTTTTAAGCTTTGAAAATGTTGATCATGTTGTATTTATGGTTCATAGTAAGCATCTTTCATATCCTTATTTTTCAATTTGGTTCTTTTTCTGAAGACATAGTTAAACTTTTGGAAAGATCTGCTGTGATTCCACATCAGTGCCTGACATATGCCACCCTGACTCAGTTTATTAACCGATAGACTGCACTATCAACTGCAAAACCTCAGTAAGCATTTCACAAGACATTGCAATCATGGCAAAGACAGACCTCCTCTGCTTATAGTAATATTTTACTGTGGGGTTTTCTGGAGATTCATAGAACACAAGCGTGTCTTATCCCATTACATTGGTCCAGAACCTGGCAGGACCATCGCTGCGTTCTTGCCTTTAAAGAAAGCAGTACTCTAAGGGAGCAAGAAAGTACAACTGTTGCTATAATATATACACATGGGGAAGGCCACGGCTGCATTCACCTCATTTCCCTTGAAAGATAATTTGTACCTACTGTTTTAGAGAAACATCACTCCTAAAGTAATCAACTTGGACATTAAAGAAGGAGGTGACTTTGATCCCTGTGGATAGGGCCATATCTGCCTGTATTTTCTGTGACTAAAATAGGTGGAGAGAGTAACTTTAGAGACCCTCAGAAGGATACTTTTATTTTCATTGGTTAGACAGGAAACCTAAGCCCTTTTCTACTTGTTTATGTGTTTAAACCTTAAACATAACCATTTCCCTTTTACAGATACTGAGTGACCTGGACTGTGACTGTACTTGTGATGTGGGGACCACAGCAGTGTGCCTGATCTTCCTAATTTTTTATCACCTCTCATAATAATAATTCTATTCCTTGTGATCACAAAAATTAAAACATTACTTTCATGCTTTGATTTGCACTTCTACCTTCCAAACTTCCTAACAAACAAGACTGTGGTTTTGCTCCTCCTTTGAAAGAAGTATCCAACACAAGATTCAAAAATTAAATACTGACACTGAGTAAGCCTGGTTATTTTAGAAACTAAATTAATAGAAAGATTGGAGATTTAAAGTTAGTTCTAATCAGCAGTGTTATTTCTTTAATTTGACTTTTTGCAATCTTGATTTAGTGCTGAAAGTAAGAAACTGAGGAAGAGAGGTTTTGTTGTTGATTTGACAACACTGAATAAATACAACAGGATACGAAAAAAGAGGTCTATTTTCCAAATGCATTCACCTGCACTTTTTCAGGGGTTTTTTTGTTTGTTTTGTTTTGAGGTTTTTGTTTGTTGGGGTTTTTTGTTTGTTTATTTGTTTGTGTTTTGTTGGAGTTGTTTTGGAAATGTTTTTCTGTTTTTTTTTTTTATCCTTTACTGAAAGATTCAGCATTCAATCATTGATTATTTTAGTAGCATTTTTCTATCTACAAGGTGGCATATTTTCAGAGTAGAACTTAGTAGTAAATGATTTTTTTTTTAATTATGACCTGCCTAGAATATAAAATAAGGAGAGCTTCTAGCTGACTTGTGAATTAATCAACTTCGGGGATCTTCTTTGAGTCTCTTTTGTATGGTGATTACAATCCACATTTTTTTTTCTTTTACCTAGCTGCAAGTACCTGGCAACAAATTTGTTATACCTGCATGTTTTTGATAAGGACCCTTGACTGGTATGATATTTGTATATGCAGAAAACCAAAGAGAAAATCTGGAGTATCCTTTGGCCTCTCACTAAAACATTCTTTTTAATGAGTTTTGAATTTGTATGTTGTTGCCTCTCTGAAGATGTATTGCAGCATTGTAGCCTCTTTTCGTTGAGCAGAAGAACTATGGTTAGTCCCTGTAAACAGATACTGTGGCATCTTTAAACACTAATTGAGATAACTTAAAATTCAATTTGTTAACAGCATTCTTAAAATTTTGGTAGAGATTGAAGAATAACATACTTAAGAGGGAAAGCATCTACAGGATGAGATGGAGAAAAGAAAATATAAATACTACCACTAGTAACATACTGAAACCCTGTGTGAACTATAGAACAGAAGGCTTAAGATGGATAGGGCAGCTAGAAATGCCTCATCATATTATAGATCTGTCTCTTCTGAGCAGGTTAGGAAAGGTCCTTTCATTTCTTACCTCTTGCATCAAGTGCTGCCAGACATTAAGAGACAGTGCTAAGGGAGCTCAGTTGTGTCCGTGCCACAAAATACTAATCTAAATGTTCCCAGTGTTTTCATTACCATCATAACACGCAAATGATTGCATTTAGAGTTCATATCAAGGGGAAAACCTGGGAGTCAAGAATAGGAGGCTCACCTGGGCAAATATATGAAAGTACATGGAAAAGAAACAGGAGGAAAAAAAAAAAAAAAGCTATTGATAAGTACCTCAACTCTACACAGTGAACAGCTTCTACATTGAACTAGAAGCTGGATGTACACTTCAAAAGGAATTGCCAAGGCAAGTCACTGAATTTCCCAGCAGCATAAAGCTGTAACTACAAAACATGTTGGTGAGTCTCCTCTATCAAAGTTTAGGAAAATTGACAACATCGTAATATCTTAGGCCTCTGAAATGTTTTATTCCATATGCCCAAGCTCTCTTTTCCCCAACGAGTTCAACAACAGCCAAATAATATCTCTCGTTCTTCTCTATGTCTTCCTGTTTTAAGCCTGGACAGACCTCACCTACGTCTTTTGCTTTTTGTTGTTGTTGAGGAATTGAAGAATCAGTGTGATATTCTAGCCCCTTCATGCCCACAGCTCATCTCAACACCTCTTAGGTTCTGTTTCACAGGGCTGCTACAGTGAAGATTGTGAGGCCCAGAAACATTGACCACTCTATCTATTTAGCAAGTATTACAAAAGCCATTTACTTTCTTTCCCTTACAATTTCTTTAAATTGGAGTGTTTATCTAATTTTTGTAGAGTAACTTAGTCCCCAAAAATCATTAAGTTTTACAAAATCTTTGTTGTCTTCATAATAGATTATGTTTATCCCATAAGATGGGCGTCCTTGTAGAATCACTACTGTCCAATATCATTTTTTCAGGGTAATATTTTTTAGAAAATTAATTCCTAATTTTTTTAAAAACAAAAACTTTATTCACAGTAAAAAAAAATGCTGTAAACCAATATTTTTTCATGTTTACTTGACAAATTAAATCCTATTGTTTAATTGAGCCATCATTTCATATGTAATTTATTTTATATACCATAATTTGTAATTTTATAGCAAGGGTTTTTTATTTGTTTGGGATTTCATAGAGTTTTCTTATGACCATCAAAATATCTACAGGTTTCAATATGTGTTCAAAATATCTGAGCTACCTCTTAGAGCAAGCCTGGAAATGAATGAATTCTCAGTATTGTCTTAAAGCACTGAAAAAAACCCCTTTTAATCTCACACAATAGTTACAGCTTGCAGCAATACACCTTTATTTCTGTTGGCTTCCTCAATACAGGTGAAACACAATACAAAGCAAAATCAACTCAGTCCATAGTGGAAGTAGTTTATTAAACAATGCATGACTCTCAATGTAAAGCAGTTAAGTTGCATCTACTTGGTTGGCAAATGCACCACAGAACAAAGTGGATCACACCTAGAAGTATTGCATTTTTTTCCTCACCTATGTTAGATGGAGTCTGAGCCAAAAGACAAAGAAAGTGCTGGCCTCTCATTCTGGAAATTTCATCCAAGTTTTACAGTAACAAAATTGCTAATATGAAATATTCTTTGGATAAAAAAAAATACATATGCTCAGATTCAATAATTTTCCCTGAGTATAATTCAGATTTCTGAAAGAGCTTTGTCCTATTCCTGCACAGTATTTCATATTCAGGCCAGACAACCTATGGTCTTAGGTGACTAAACCCCAGACTGTCAGCTCATATATCAGGGCTCAGTGTAGATAAGTGGGGAAATTGCTGGAGTGATGGGTCAAAGCCAATGGTGTGAGGTCCAACAAGGCCAAGCTCCAGATCCTACACTTCAGTCACAACAACCCCATGCTGCATCCAAGACTTGGGGCTGGAAAGTTGCTAATCAGAAAAGCACCTCAGGGTGCTTGCTTGTCAACAGCAGCTGAACATGAGCCAGGCTGTGCCCAGGTGGCCAAGAAGGCCAATGGCATCCTGGCCTGGATCAGCAATGCTGTGGCCAGCAGGGCCAGGGCAGGGATTGTCCCCCTGTGCTGGGCCCTGCTGAGGCCACACCTCCAGTGCTGGGCCCAGCTCTGGGCCCTCACTGCAGGAAAGGCACTGAGGGGCTGGAGAGAGTGCAGAGAAGGGCAATGGAGCTGGGGCAGGGGCTGGAGCACAAGTGCTGTGAGGAGCAGCTGAGGGAGCTGGGGGTGTTTATCCTGAAGAAAAGGAGGCTCAGGGGGGACCTTATCACTCTCTACAGCTGCCTGAAGGGCAATTGTGGAAAGGTGGGGTTGGTCTCTTCTCCCAGGCAACCAGTGACAGGATGACATGACAAGGCCTCAAGCTACACTGGGGGTGGGGCTGAGTTTGGACATAAGGAGAAATTTCATCATGGTAATTGGTGTTAAATGTTTGAATGGACTGTCCAGGAGGGTGCAGTCACTGTCCTTGGAGATGTCCAACAAATGACTGGCAGTTAGTGCTAGGGTTCAGTTGATGAGGTGGTGATTAGTCAGTGGTTGGAGTGGATGATCTTGAGGGTCTTTTCCAGCCTAAATGATTCAGTGATTCTGTGAATTGATGTGCATGGCTTGGGTTCTATAGAAAAAACCTGAGCACCTTAACTGAAGTTACTATCTTTGTTGAAACACAAAATGAAAATGTTTGTGCGGCTTGTAAATGTAAATTCATCTTCATGTTGATCCAAGGAGTAAGTTTTGCTACAGAAATGCCATGTTTCTATGGCTTCAGATTTTTTTTCCCACAATTCTGTGTAGGTCGAAGACACTAATATTTAAGACAGACATTTTCATTAGTTTCCAAGAGATGCTTTCAGAGTCAGTCTCAGGAATATAATCTTTTAAGCCTCCTCCTGGGGTAGTGTAACTTCTCCATCATTCCTTATTTCAGCCTTTGGTCACAAACAAACTATCTATAGCAGATTTGTGCTCTGCTGCCTGCAATTGAAAGCTAGACAAAGGTTCCCTTCAAGGGATTACATTGGGTTTGAGCTAGTTATGGTTTTGGTTTTTTTCCTAGCATGAAATAAATAGAGAGAATAAATTTTAATTAAAAATTCATCTTTTGTAAGTACTAAAGCACACTTAAGTTACTCTGTAACATTCTAGAAGACAGGCACATAAAAAAAAGACACTTACAAAACAGGTTTGTATTAAACAGCATTATCCCAGCATGTATGTCCTATTTGTAGTCCTAAAGATGCATGAACAAAGTTTTTTGACCATTCCTCTTTTCTTATAAAAATGCCATAAGTCTGTAGGAAGAGTGGGCATCTTTGCTGTTCCAGAGGAGAGCAACACCCCATCTACCCATACCTATCACTGCACTAGAGGGGGGCCATGAGGGGCAATACAGGGCAAGGTCACACTGTATTTGATTATCGTCACCTTCACAGAAATTCAGACTGCAGACTGCTTCAAGCACAGCCTGGCACCTGCAGAGGGGAAGAACTGGAGCTGGATATGCATCCTCGGGTAAGTTGTCTGTTACATTGTGCTCAGGCAAGAAGAAGTACAGATGTGTCTCACTGTGGGTTCTTATCTCTATTTTCTTTCTTTTGAATGATAAAAATTATAAAAAATGTCAGGAATTCTAGCTGCCATCAGACATTCCTTCTAATACAGGCTTCATTTAATTACATCATATACTCTTGCCAGGGAAGAGTGTGACGAAGATGCATCCAATTTTGAAGCAATCTTTGGGGCAAAACTCTCTGCCCTGCCTGTCGGAGCTGGAAAATACCACATATTGTATTCTTGTTTCTATCTCACTGCAAATCTATATTCTCTGTGCCTGAACAGATTAGCAGGCCAAGAAGCAATGTCATAGTCAACAGGCAACAAACATATGTTCACATTCATAGAATGTCAAGTTGAAGAGGACCTCAAGGATCTTCTGGCCAAACATTCCTTTTCCAACAGCACCCTGTTCAGATGAATCTTTAAAGTGTCCAGCACTCAGGAATCCACCACTCCTCTGGGGAGATTGTTCTTATTGCGAGAAATTTTCCTTGTGTCTTGCCAGAATCTCCACTTCTGGATATTAGTACTCTTTGTACTCTGCAACTTGTACTCTTTAGCCCTTAGCTTCTCCATGTGACTCCTTTGACAAAGGGAGCCTCCATCTCCTTTAAACCCCTCTTCAAATATTGGGTATAAATATAAAATATAGTCTCCTGTAAGCTTTCCTTTCTCAATGCTGAACAAAGCCAGTTCCTCCAGCCTTTCCTCATGTGGCATATTTTCCAGACAATGATGATCTTTGTCGTACATCTCTGGATGGTCTCCAGGTAATCCATATCTTTTTTGTATGGCAGGGGCTAAAACTGAACACAGTTTTGAGGTTTGGCCTGAGAAGAACTAAAAGTGGGATAGTGACTTCATTTCTGCTGGTGATACAACCCAGTATCCTGTTTCCTTTTTTTTATACAGAAGCAAATGTTCACTCATACAGACCTTGTTTTTTCCTCCAGGAGAGGGGCCATACAGTGCTGGCAAAGACAGAACTGGAGAAAGTGTCAAGAACAACTGCTTTTTCAGTGCTGATAGTGACTGAGTCACCTCTCCTGTTTAATGGCAGTCTGATTTGTTTGTTTGTTTTTTGTTTTGCTTGTTCCACTCTTGAAGAAAGAACCCTTGTAGTTTTTGTTATGTCTGACCAATCTAAATTTGAGCTGAGGTTTTACTTTTCAAACTGCATCTCTACATGCCCTGGAAATGCCCTTGTAGTTCTCTGTGTGACCTGTTCTCCATCTCTGGTATACTTCTCTTTTGGTTTTGAGCATACTCAAATGCTCTTAATTAAGCCAAGGTGGTCTTCTGCTCTGCTTACTTCCTTTCCCTTTACTTTTCAGTTGTCCACATTGCTGCCAATGCCCTGAATATACTTGAAATGCCTGTCACCCATTCAGAGTGCTATCATACTGTTTTTTTGGAAGGAGCAGTGCCTTTAATCCAGAAGCATTACTTCTTTCTGCAGTACTCTCTCTCTGTGCACATATTAAACTAAAAGTGCCCTTTTCAGGCCTGGTTTACTGGGTGGGGCTCTGTCTGGCTTCCCTGGCCTGTGGCAGGGCAGGCAGCCACCTCCTTGCTCTGCCTGTAGCCCAGAAACCGGGAGGCTCTCCCTTAGCGGGACAACTGACCTTCACTCAGATGGTGGCTCCTCCTCAACAACAATGGTCGGGGCAGGCTCCTTGGTAGCTTGAGGAGCTGAGCAGGCAGTCTGTACTCCTTCAGGCTGTATACATTTGGCCTTTGACCCTCCTCAAATACCTGTTCCTGCTTTGTCCTGGTGTGTGGGATTGCAGAATGGGACTGTTGCTCCCCTGACTCTGTGGCCATTTGGCTCCCTCGTCACTGTGGCAGATTTGGCTACATCATACATCACAGCATGGAGCCCAGCACTGTTAGCACAGCCTCAGTATGAACTTCTGTCTTTTATATCCAAAAACCAACAAAACACCCCCCCCCGCTCCCCCCCGCCTTAGACACAATTCTTTTATATCAGATGCCAAAGTTGTGATGCAATAGTGAGGCAAGTTCAGTAGAGAAAAAGGAGAATTCATATTTTTCTTTAAGTAGCAACCCACCAGAGACCATTAGGGCTATCTTCTACATTTGAAGCTGATAATTATCTTATCTACATTATCTTGTCTTAAACTGCTTTTCCTAAATGTATCACTTGGAAGGAAGTTTGGAGACCCAGCACTGATGGCAGGGACATAATTTAAAAAGCTTTTTTCTGCAAATGCTCAAGTATTGTGAGACTTTATAGAGGCTGTGAATGGGAAAATCATATCAATAAAAATATGAGGATAATAACAGAATAGCTTCAGTAGGTTCTGGACTGAATTCCTTCTCACCTGGCAGAGAAAATAAGTTACCTGTATGTATTAGTTGATGACTTTTGAATGCACATGTGCTGGCAAAGCTAGCTAATTCAATCCCCTTTGCCAATACACCCAGCTCACTAAGGTCTGGGTTTCATCAAACTTCTGGAGTTTCATGATTCTGAAGTTTGATGATTTCTGTTGTGAATCACTGTTGTGAATCTTTCTTTTGCTAGAAATAATGCCGATTTAATTTAAATTTGTAACAGCTTTCATTTCATATTGTTTCATTAATACCACAAATGAACACTGAGGAGTAACAGAGAATTATATTTCTGTTAGGCACTGCTGTGCTACTGTTGTTGATTAATATGTATCTAATTGGCTAGGAAGTACTTCAAATATTTTAAATTCATTCTTGCAAGTATGAATAACTCTAAAAGACAATAAAACATGCTATGGAAATGCAATATGCATAATATGGGTCTATCTCATTTCCTGTCTAGAACAGTACAACTCTTAAAGGTTTGTCTCTTGATTTTTCAGTCTTGCCTGAAAAGATTTAATTTTCTTTTATGTTATTTCCTTTAGCATTCCAGTCATCACATTTAAACTGATGCTATTTAAAACTTGTCAGGTTTTTTTGTATTTTAATATACTACTCCAATACCTATTTTAGTGTTTCTCTCCATATGAAAAAAGAGTACACATCCCTCAATTTTTTTGTTGGCCTTACTACAATAAATATAAGATTTAGGCTTTATGTTATTAGCATGCATAAATCCATTAAATGAACATAAGACCTGGTGAGAGGTTATAGTATCATTGGGATAAACCTCAAATACAGTTGGGGTATAAGGCTGACAGTGTAAGGCTGTAGTGTATTATTGCTTTTATAAAACTCACACTTCTTTCTGTGATCAGCAATGGACTCCAACATGTGCAGTTGTGTAATTACACATCTGAGAATCTTCATTATCTAATCAGGATTGTCACTGCCCAGCAAGACATGCATGTTGGACAATTAATCTTATCAGGAATAGGCCTCCTTAGGCAACAAAAAGGATCTTTAAAAGAGATAGAGACAATTATCAAAATTATTCTAAAACATACAACCAAGAGAAGAAAAACAAGAAAAATAAAATCAATTCTAACATAAAACGTATATGACATTTGTTGGTTTTGTGCCTTCTTTCTTGTGCATGTCATTGTCTTGGTAGTAAGAGATTCACTGAAATCATCAGTGTTCAGGCTCAGCTGACAAATTAGTGACAGTCTCTCTGAACCTTGTAAAATAAGGACAGAAAAGCTTTAATTCAAATAAGTTATAAAGATAGTTTTTTTGCATCATGCTCTGCCTGTTTGTATTTCTCCTCCAAATACAAGCTGTAGTAATATTTTCTTGTCATTTGTATTCCTGCACCAAAGTATTTTATGTTCTAACTGGTGATGGAAAATAATAATAAAATGTGTGGTTAAAGCAGGTGCTGTTTGTAGTGTTTATATAAACACATTAGCACTCTTTTGACACAGCATGACCTGAACAAGTAGTTCATCCTACTAGTAACAGGGAAACAATAGCTGAGCGTGCCAGAGCCGAGTTCATTCAGATACTGCAAAATTAACACCAGATTATGAATACGCTTGCCACTGGTAATTAATCGTGAAAATTGCTGGAGGAGTTCCCCTACTGCGAGGGATATTGGCAGAAGTATTTACTGCTAATAGGCCTTGTTTAAGTTTTTTTTTTTTCCCCCACCCCCTTAGAGATAAAACTTGCAATAGACTGCACAGGAACTGGTAGATTATTGCATATTCCTTTGGCCTTTTTTCTTGTTACCATTTCTGAATATCACCAGTGTTTTCCTTTCTGTTATTAGAGATATACATTATGTGTTTACATTCAGACCATTAAATTGTCCTTCACAAGGAAGATAATTTCACAATCTGGATTCTGTTTTTGTATATTCCACAGTGATCTAACATTACCACATATTTTGTAGCAGTAATTTAAGGACATCATAGGAAGAATTTTTCTATTTCAAATAACGTACAAGCTTTTGTAACCTTAGGTAGTGGTTACATGATCTACAAAATCTTTGATGTGCCTATAATTTTAAGCAATTTTCCGTATATATGCCTTTTATTATGTGCTTTTAAAGTGTATAAAATGACCAAGATGTTTTCAATCTACAGTGTTTTTAAATGCAATAAAGGTAAATGAAAATGAATATATTAACTAATTAAAAATAAAAAATTAAATAAATTCTCTTGTGGCAGGTCACACACACTCCTCTACATTATTGTAAAATAGTTTATACAATTTAATCATATTATGTATTTCCTCCTTTAGAAAAGAATGAAAAAAATATGCCCATTGTGACTGGTTTTTGAGAGGTGTGGTTTTGGATGGAAACAAAGGCCAGTTTCATTGTGAAATTATTGATGGATATTTCTATTTAGATTAATGAAAGTGGAGTTGAGGCCCATATATGTTAAAAATTTTACTATTGTACAATATGGAGGTTACGGAGGCATTTATTGCTGATTTTATGATGAACAGTAACAATTCTTGGCCCATGTATGCCAATATTTGAGTAAGTCTCCAGATAACACATTCTTTATGCAATTTATTTGATAATTGCAATAATTTGATTTTTATAAGGCTTTTTAGACTGATCTTTTCTGAAAAATGTTTAACTATTTCTTTTGAGAACTTGTTAAATGTCTTTCCATTGATTTTAACGAGAATGAAACTTTAGATCTTCAATATTCAGCAGGCAAGCACTAGATCAAGTATTTCTTTATTAAAGATTGCTGGTTTTATTCTTTTCAAAAGTATTCAGAACCTGGACTTCATTTCCTTAATTAGTCATTTTCCTTATAAAACACATACTCTTCATCCTTCCCTTTTTGAGTCTAGACAGTCTAAACAAAATCATAGCATTATATTTTTCTGTGGGTTAGGTGTATATTTTATGGCCTATATTTAAGCCCAGTGAAGACTGTGGAGACAAAGTAGACAATAGACAGACTACCTTAGAATTCAACCATTCATACTGAATTATTTTTTAATGGAATTTTTATTTTTCTTTGTGATTTTGATAGTTTCAATTAAATGGAGGTCCTTTCATTAGCATTTTTTTAAAATTTTATTCATCTAAATAGAGGGATTTACGTGTGGCTGGCATATTTCAGTGGGAAAAACCACAGAGTCAAAAGTAGGCCACATTGCTCTAAACAACTACACATTATTTTGAAGATACCTTGCAAATATTTGTTCATGATAACATGCTGTATAACCTTTCCTCTGTCTTTCCCTCAAATACTCTGAGGCATATTTTCTGTACCCAATCCCTCAGGCAGCAAGGAATAACATCTAACAATTAGCAGCTGTCACATGGTTCTGGCAGAGAATAAAATATTGCAGAAGGTAAACTGTCTCAGGTTTATTTTCAGAGTAACAATTCTGGTAATTTCTTAATTTTTTCATGCTTCTAGCATGAAAGTTTTATATAATTCAAAATGTTTGTATTAAATTGGTTGTAGTACCAGACCATGTTGTGTTTCATTCATGTAAAAAATGCTAACCTTCATTTAACAAATTACTTCTAATTTAAGTGCAGTTGTATTCTTAGGTATGTGAAGGCTAGATTCAAAGCAAGAAAAAGGTCTTCAAATAAGAGCTCTTTTCCTAGGTATCACAACAGCTATCTAGTATTACCTTTTTTTTCTCTGAGAAAGGAAATGTTCAAGGCTTTACACACTGCTTTCACAAAGACAGTCATATTATTCCTGGTGTCCTTTGTATCTTTCCAACTTCATTATCCATTTAATGTAGCACTTTTGTTTTGATGATTGTTTACAAAATGCATTCCATATTATTCAAATAATAATGAATTTGAAAAAAATTAGGCCTTGTGTTGCAAAGGACATCTGAGGTCAGGTACCATAATTCGCAATGAATAATAATTAATCTATGTCACTTTTTGTTCTACATAGCATGAAAAAAACATGTCTGACTTCTGGTAATATTAAAACATGTTTGTTGAGGTAATAGATGTTATCAATCATTTATATTCTTAAGGGTCTTAACAGCTTCCTTTCTCAAGTATCTTTATAAACTGACATTACCAATAATTTTCTTTTGTTTTTTAGTCTTTAAAATGTCAGTATTTGTATGACAAGGGAGCTCTGTTTTTGATTGCACAAATAATGTTGCTGTAATTCAATTAAGTAAATGATAATTTTAATTTTCCCAATCAAACTATTAAACTTTAATATATGTCAAAATTTGCTGATACATTGTGGAAATTGAACACTGTTATGAAAAACAATGAAAAATAGATGTCTCCAGATAACTGGTTGTAGGAATCAAAAAAAATATTTTTATTCATATAATCAGAAAATCCTCGATTTGTAAAGAAAAAAGATAAAGAGTCAAGTTTATTTCCAGATGGCTGTGGCTAAATTCACAATAAGCAGATCCATGTCCACAATGGCATTATAACACAAAAAAAGGAAATAAAATTAATGACTTTTCTATAACAGAATTGTGCACGTCCAAACCCAAAACTTCTGCATACACGTATGAGCTAGACTGTAGAGGGCTTTCTCTTCATCAAAAGGAATAATTTCTCTTTTCTGATGCTCTCCTTTGAAGAGAGAAAACAAAGGGTAATGTAGTGTCATATCTGTATGGACTGCATTGGGCCCTGGTGACCTTGAGAGGGATCTGCATCTCTCAACTGAACACTTTTTGACTTCCTGTAAGACAAATAGTCCTGCACATGTAAAATGTTGGTGTGTGCACGTACAAGTAAAGTATCTGAGTTAATCATGCTGGGTTGGGCTCTCAGGGCCCTTCAAGCAGCGCTATGCACTCGCTGTTTTGCTAATGGCACAAGGACGTATGCCACCCTTGAAGACAAAGTCAGATTTTAACAGGCAGTTTGGAATTTCCTGGCAGCCATATCATACTTACTCCTAGCACTATTTACATGCAGTGTTGCCTTTTGTGACCTAATCTTTTTAAAATCCAAAGCGGACTAAACATCTCCAGCACCCCAAGCAACAAATAAGTGAAAGTGGATGAAAAGGATTCATTTATTATCTGAGTACTCTCTTTACATGACTCTGAAGGAACTATTACGAACCATCTTGACAAAAAGCCATTTTTAAAAAGTATGCCTTTCATGTATATAACAGACTGTGTAATTACAGCATATGGGGTAAATAGTATATTTTTTTAAAAATTATTATGCATACCAAAACACATGTTTACCTTAAAGACTGTAGTAGCTTTGAGGCAGTTATTGTAATCCATCAGGTAAATAGCACATGTTTCCTAAATGCTGCACAAATGTATGTTATTATGCAGTATGTGTGTCATTATATAATAGACTGCAGTAGCTTTGGAAAAAAAAAACTATTCTGTTGTGCCAATACTTCTAAAAAATCATGACATCATATTTTTACTTCTCTATGTTAGAAATAAAATAATAAAAAGTAAAACAAAGCAATGTTAAAAGGGAACTTTGAATAAATAACTAAATCTCCCACCCTTCCAACTCCATAAAAATCAGTAGGGGTTTAATTTTTATCTCTCACCATTTCAGGACCTTTCAGGTGGAACAGAAGACTCTACTCAATGTAGTAAGAAAGGGAGTAAAAGCTTTAATTTTGCGTGATACTAATGTCCTATTTCTTTTTGCTAGAGCAAAAGAATAGAATTTGCTTAGCCTTGACATCAAGTTTTCTTTATCAATTATTCTCTGCTATGATACAATCTGTCTTCTTACACTTGTATGGTATTACCTGGAAGTATAGGAATTATTGTTCTGGTTATAGGCCCTACAGAACTGAAGTAGCACTTAAGCAGAAAATACTAAGACAAACAGGATAGGTTTTAAAAAAATAAAAACAAAAACAAAACAAAACAAACAAAAGACCCCAAAAAACCAAAAAAAACAAACAAAACCAAAAGCAATTAAATGATTGAAAAGGAACAGCTTCTGAAGACACATAAGAAAATACCAAGCCAAAATTTAAATCCAAAATTTAAAAATGGGTTTGAGTGTATGAGGGTATTCATTAGGTCACAATGGAACAGAAGAATGAGGGTCAAAGGTACTTTTCCCCTTTATGGCAGTCATAGGTGTTCCAAATAAATCAAGCAGCCCCAGGATCTATACTTACAAATCCCAGGGGAAAAAATTGTATGAATTCATGGATCTATACTATACAAGAGGAAAAGAGGAGACAAGATCAAGAACAATTTTTGTGGACAAAGACTGGAATTTGAGACATACTCCACAGTTCTTTGTGGATCACCCATTCCTCCTCTTCCCCACTGAGAAGGCACCTCTTGCCTTCTATAATCCTCTTGCCTTCTATAATAAACAACTGGTTGCTGTCCCTTGCCAAGCAACCAGTTTAACCCTTTCCCCTCTGTGCAAATGCAGGAATCTAAGAACCCCTGCATCATCACCTTCTTGTGCTAGGTAAAAAGACTGTAGCTGTAATCCTGGTGGGTTACCCCAGCTCAGATATGGGAATGAGATTGTGGAGGTTGTGGGTTTGGCTTTAACTTTCCCTTTGGAAGTCTCCTAAAATCTTCTTGAATGTTCTTTAGTTCATCAAAGTACATAGGTGAAGAAAGAAATGCAAATACAATCCAGTATTGATACAGTGGGCGGGAGGTGAATTTATACAGTTCAAATTATGTTATCACCTGAATAAGTGATACCATCTACTCTAGTAAAAAGAGTATAGTTTGAAAGTCAGAAAAGTCATTAGCTCTTGGGCTTTCCTTCTTAGGGAAAGTGCAGTAGTCTTATTGAAGTGATACTAGACAGGTTATTGTTTACATATACATGATTCTTTTTCTTTGCTTAAAGACTGTCTCAATGATTGTAGAAGTATGGAAACAAAATATGATTGCAGAAGCTGAGAGTAAGCTGTGAGTAAACTTGACTCATAGGAATTTCTAGACCAATAGAGGAAAAGATTAAATAACCCATCCAACCCTATTAATTTTTAAGTCATTGGTATGACTAATTTGTGATCATTGGTGACAATTTCAGCGGAAGTTCCAACAGTGTACAGAACAAGAATTTTCTTTTATCCAAAAGATTAAACCCTTTGGATAGAGTCAGGATTTCATTTGCTGAATAAACTGATTTCTACTTTCTAACCTGGAGAAAAATGGTACTGGCTTAATGAAAGAGATCCTTATATTTCCATTTTGAGATGGAAGAAGTCAATCATGAATCAATATATTCAGTATATTATAAAAAGGGTAATACACACAAAAGTATTTGCTTTTAATTGACAAGAAATCTAGGAAAATGAAAACATTTTATGTAGGCAATCAATTAAAAAAAATTTATTACCTAATTTTTGTTGTTCACAAGTTTCACAATTTCTATGGTTTCACAATTTTCACTTACATGATAGCATGAAAATGTCCTAAGTTACCAGAAAGAGCTGTATTAACATAGCTAACAGATGGCAGAGATCTTAGGATAATTTTCACAATTTTTATATCTTGTACTGATTTCAGAGTAAAAAATTATATTTGACCAGGAAAACTATTTTGCTGCATTCTTTAGGAAAACCTTTCAGTATATTTGCTGAATTATGCATAGTGCTGCCTTCCACCCAGTGGTTTTTACAGTCAGGATTATGGCTAGACCCAAAGTTTTACTTACATCAAAATGAATTTAAATTCAACCATTAAATTTATTAGCAAATCTTTTTATGCTGGGGATAAAAATTCTGTGTTTCCCTTTTGTGTGTCTGTAATGTTGGAATTTTGAGAGTGGTCACGAAAATTGTTCTTCTTGGAGAAGCCCAGGGAAACTAATTCACTGCAATTTTCAGTGGTGAGCAAAGAATTTGCTTTCTGAACTGAAAAGCTTTTTTGGATTTTCCAGCACAGTCGATCTGAAAAGAAAAGCACATTTTTTTACATTTATATATATAAAATTATTTTTCTATAATTTCACATTTATTCTTATTTAGAGCAGCATTTATTTTTTCAATGTGCACAAAAAGGTTACCCAATAAAAACATGACACAACTCTGCAGACAGCAATTCCCCTGCTTGCAGGAATCCTTCGGTGTTTTAGCCACAGTGATGGGGGAAAAGCAGTTTGTTAGGAGTACTGAATTGCCTTTTTCTTTTCACATGTAGTAGCACTTAAGTGTCATGTTAAGCCTGAGGCAGGAAGGACTTTAAGTGACCTGTTCTGACTGGAATTGTGTTTACTGTACTTTTTTCAAAATGCAGTGCAGGATCCCTTTCCTTATCAGTACCTAAAGTCTAACAGCTTGCAGACTTAAATTTCCCCTTCTAGGCAATGTTGGATTTGTCTGTTGTGTTTCACAGCAAAGAGTTTCATGAATTCTGCAGCTTGGATATCTGCTTTGTAATACCCAGTGCCACCCTCTAGGCCAGGAATCAACATTTTCCAGCTCCCAGAAATTGCCCAAAAGGCTGCTAGAAGCGCTGCACTTTGAGATGTGTAGGTACACATCCGTCTAATAGTTCGCATTGGGAATTCTGGCAGAGAAGTTGTAGAAGCACTCTCTGTTGGTCTAAACCAGTGAACAATTAAGCAGTGTCTGTAGGGAGTGATTGCCCTTGGCATTTGTGACTGCAGGTGTGGCATACAGGCTTAGCTCACTCAAACCCTCTCAGAATCCATATGGCAGGAGAGCCTTATAAACATAATGAATGTGGGAATTTCTCTCTAAAGAGAGACTCTTGAGATCACTGCTCCCCCCAGTCACAGTTCTGCTCCGTATTTCCTCCATCCAGACTGCACTTTGTGTTTTTCCTAGCCTGTCTTACAACAATGAAAAATAGACAGTGTTGCCCCATACCCACTCCTTTACAAAGTATGACTCCCAGAAATTAATTATTCCTTGAAGAAACTCTCCCCTGCTCCTTTTGTATGTTCTAGAAACATCTTGTAGATTTGTCTTTGTATTGTCCCTTCACTGCCTGTAGGTTTTAAATTCCTGCCAAAGAAAGTTTCATTTTGCCTCATTTTGTGCTACCTTCAGTGCTAGGTGCACCAAGGTATTACTGGCATCCAAACAGCATCAAATGTAAGAACTAGAAGTTGCTGCATGTTGTTGGGTTATGCTTTGTTTTTGTTTTTTGTTTTTTGGTTTTTTTCCTAATGGGGAAAACTATATAGACTCCAATTTTATCTCTTTGTTTTAGCTGTTGCTAAATACAAAGGCTTTATAAAGTACTAAGTGTTTTTAAGAATACATGCCTATTGTGGCAGGTCAATGAGATAAAATTCTGAAAAAGATGAGAACACTGCTGTTCTGGTATCTTTCCCTCATTTCTTGCTTTCCACAAAAAAAAAAAAAAAAGACATGCTGGACATGCCTAGGGAATAGGAAAATGGGAAGGGAAGGGAAGGGAAGGGAAGGGAAGGGAAGGGAAGGGAAGGGAAGGGAAGGGAAGGGAAGGGAAAAGCAAATCCCCCAAAACACTTACCTATTGTGGTTTCAATTAATCTCAACACTAATCACTTTGTTACAGTAGTATTTTTCCATTGCTGACAAAGTTACATCACTGTAAAGATAAAGGAATGTGATGATGAATCAGGTTATTTTTCTGTTTTATATACATATATTTAAAATCTCAGTATGTAATTCATATGATTCTCAGTCTCTTTTCTGCACTAGCAATTAGTTTAAGAAGTGTGAAAGGAATTGCAGAATATAAATGAAGTTTCCAATCTGAGATTTCTCCATCCTTTTTGTAGGAGATGGTTTATGGGAGCTTTTGATCTCCACTACGAACATAAGTGTTTACTTCTTAGATTTAGGGTTTTTTCTTCTTCCATATGGTTCCAATTCATTGCAGTTCATGCTTTGTTTGCAGAAGACTTCTACTCAAGCCCTGCTTTTACAAAGTGAAATAATTCTATATTGACTTCTTGGTCTTTTATCAACAGCACAATTTTAAGACTTTTAGCAGCAGAGAAATCCTACCAAGAGATGCTTGCTTCTATATATTGAGTATCCATATTCCCTTTAATACATCTCATCTGAAATGTATTTTCCTTCAAGTTCAAAAATATTATCTCGATTCATTCCACCCATTTATACTAATATACTTATTTCATTTTCAGCTAAGCAAGATTACACAGTCACAATCAAGAAATGAGTTATTGATGAGAAGATGAGAAGAAAAAAAGAGAAAAGAACCACAGTATCATTTCTTTCATAGAACCAATTTATATCATCTTCTTCAGTTTAAAACCTCAGCTCTTGTAGTTTAGAGACACAATCCAGTGACAGACCAGAATACTTTTAATGTCTTAAAACTGAATTGCATGGCCTCACTGCTAGCTGAACCACCTATAAGCTCATAATTTTTATAGCACAAACTAGGGAAAAAAGGGAACTGTGAATCCTGAGCATAAATGTATTCTAGTGAAGTCTTTTCATTAAAAAAGTAAATGAGTATCCTAACATATATCAGAAATCAGGAACAACAAAGCCCCAGATATAAAGGTCTCTTCCACTTGGGAATGCCTAAATGAGATTGTATTCTAACATTTTCAAATGCTTTTTTTTATTTCCAATGAGCCAAAATCCTAATTTCTCCCAGAATTTAAATGGTCAACATGGAAATTTAAATTTTTCTGTGTAGCATCTTCTCATCAATGAAAGCACTGCACCTGAATGTTGTCTCGGTTTGAAAAACGTGTCTGCTGAGGAAGTGGGGAGCCTCCCTTGGAATACATAATGTAAACCCCCCTCCCTCTGAATTATGATAATTTTGAAATTAAGGGGCTCTTGGGCAAACCTATGGGAATAGGAATAACAGTTCATTAGTAGTATGTACGACAAAGCAAACACACCACAACACCAACAGCATCAACACCAAACAGAACCCAGGCCCAGTCCCAGCTGTCTCAGCCAGCAGTGCTTTCCCCTCTGGTGCAGTTCCAGGCATGGCCATCAGGGGCGCTCCTGGCTCCCGGTGGGTGGGGCAGGCGCGGTGATTCCCCCACGGCTGCAGGGGGCGCTGTGGCGCGGGCTCGGGGGGCACACAGCGATGGCGGCTTGGCCCTGACGTGAAGGGGTGGTCCAGAAAGGAAGGTTTGAGGCTTTGCTTCACAAACCCCAGGGGCAGCCGATCCTGGTGCCCCAGCAGGACTCTGAGGAGCACCAAGCTGGAACAGCAGGAATGAACAAAACAGTCATGGAAGTGGCAGATGAGATGTATCAGAAGCTCGGGAGCTGTGGCTGGAAGCGCAGGACATCTGGGATGGCAGGGAGTGTGGGGCTGCAGCATAGTGAAAGCTCAGAGAAGTGCTGAAGAAGTAGTGGAAGTGGGACAACAGCAGCCCAGCTCCCAGCAAGGCAGAGAGGGGCGAGCTCAAGATCCCCAGGCAGAAGAAAAGCAGGACCAGGCCGGCAGCAGCAGGGAATGTCTTTCCCCAAACAGCAACTCCCAGCATCCTCCTCCCAAGGCAAATGAGAACGCCAACCTAGCCGCTGCTCCCGCCTCTTTACCTGCCCAGTTCTCAGGGTATCTGCCCTTCACAGAGAAACCCTCCAGATGAGAGAAGTACAACCAGATGCCTGAGCTTGGCCACTTCTTTGTTTTCTGACGTACCCGGTAGTTAGTGCTTCTTAGCAACTTATGGGAAAAATTCTATAGGTAAGGAGGACCAAAATAAAAGAAACCTAACCTCCAAAAAATGTCTATTACCAAAGGGTAATAAAAAGAGAAAAACATAACTTTTTTGTTCTTTCCTTGAGCAGCTTCCCTACAGTCTACAGTTTTGTTGAGCAGAAACCAGTTCCGCAGATACGGAAGCTTAGTTCATTACAGCCTCACACAAGTTTTCCAGTTTAAACAATAAAGAAAGCTAATATTTTCCTTGAAAAATTGCAGTGAAATGCATTCACTGAAAAAAAAGATAGATGCATATTTGTTAACTGTTTTCTAAAAATGAGGGAATGTCAAGATTGCAGAGGTTCAGGGTACCTACATTTAAGTGTGGACTTCCTTACATGGAGAAAAGAAAAATCTGAAAGCCTGATTAACTGTCATCAACTATTTTTAGTACAATTTGAGTACAAATGTAATTCTCCATATGGATTTATGAATGATTTCACGTTCATTTTTTGGGACTTGACTAACATGATTTATTCCAGTTGTGATTTTTTTCTCTGCAATGTCATTGTATTCTATTCCTTGTCTCTAACGGAAAATAAATGTCTTGCAATAGAAATCAAAATACACAATCAAACCAAACACATCAGATTACCCTCCTCCTGGCTTTTTCCGGGTGCGCCAATCTTACTTTTAGTGCTACTTTGGATTTACCAATTGCTAATGGATTTTTATATTACTTGCAGAACTGACCATAGGCACAATTCTACGCAGGTAAGTATTATATAAAAATATATTTTAAGAGTACGGACATCTATCTCTAGTACTCTGAGCCTTCATAAACTTTTTGCAGAAAGTTGATTTTTTGAGTAAGAAGAGAAAACTTCCAGTAACTCTAAGTAAAATTTAAAAAAATGTTAAAATTTTTAATTTTGTTTCTTAAAAGTTCTTTCTTTAAAAAAAAAAAAGAGAAAATAAAGGTATAAAAGTGTTCTCTGTGGCTTATATCAGGTAGAAGAATTAAGAAATGAGTACAAAATATGCTTTCCAAACCTAATTAGGAACCATTTAATATGGGAAGAGTTTTTAAATATCACACTTCAAATGTTTAAAAGCAGAATGTGAAGATAATATTTACTGGAGACATTTTCATTCCTAGACAGGTTATCTCTGGTCACAAAACAGTGCTGGAAAGTGAAGTTCTTTGTTTCATGAAGAGTAGTCTGTTTCAAAGAAAATTAGTGCCTTTTCTGTCCTACTATTGACCTCGACTTTGACCTGGCTGGACCACCCTTACTAGAATGGGGGTAATAAAGTCCCCAGGCTGGCTCAGCCCTAGGTCTCAGTTAAGCGGAGACTATCAATCATCTGAAATTAAGTGTAGTGGTTTTGTGATGTGGACATTTACTAGGAACTAAACTGAGATCACCAAAGACTATTCATTTACATTTCCAAGGAATACTTAAATGAATACCAAAATATTAAAGTAAGATTTCTGAATTTTTTGACAATTTTCAGGTGATGCAGCAATCTATTTTATGAAATTATTGGAATTACATTCTTTTGAAATTTAGTGTTTTAAAGTTAAGTGCTTTGCTTTAAAACAACTTTTATTATTCTATGTGCAATAAAGAAATATAATAATTGCAAGACAAATTCAGTAATGAATTATTTATACTTTTTATATTTTAAGTGACATAAAAATTAAAAAAAATCTAAGCATTTATCAAAATTAATCTCTTTAAAATTCAGTTTTGGAAGCTTTTAATGCTTAAGATTTCAAGTATAATACGGCAAAATACAGCAGACTACTCACATGCCATCTAATATTATCCCATTCAGCTTTAAACTTTTGCTCATCAAAAACTCTCAGAGAACTGACAAGATTTCTAGAAGTCAATGAGCTGATGAATATTTGTTTACATTATTAACATAGTTCTTAGGAGACCCCAGTGATGCAGATCCTGTTACTTTCAATGCTGCTTAAATTTTGAAAATTTGTCCATCTCAAGGAGTTTGTCTTTCCACATAGGAAATAAAACTTACAGAGTGAGGGGCTGGCAGGAGGAAATAAGGAAAGCAAAAAGTGGCTGCTGTGCAGAGCCAGCATCACAAAGCAGCATGATGCAACACCCTCACTGTCAGATGGCATTGCCTCCCTTTAAAGAGGTGCTTATGAAGTGTTTTGTGGTGAGACAGGGCAGGTTAGCTTGTGTATGAAGGAGACATGCTGGCATGCCTGGACACTGCCTACTTTTCACACATTGGCAGGTACTGGGCGCAGGACTGAGAGCCTTTCCCCTTTTGAAGGGAAGCCCTGCTTATATGGAATATTTTCTTTTGCTGAAAGAGAATTTTTCGCAGGTTTGGTCTGCTGGACAGAGGGAGGAGAAATTCCATTTCCTCCACTCCGTCTCAGGATCCAGCCATAGTCTGTTTTCTTGTATCCATTAGTCAGGGTAACTGTTCCTGGAGCTTATCTTCACAGTCAGAAAGTCTATAAACAGATTTAAATAAACGCTCAGTTTCTGAAGGAAACTTTTGCACTCCCTAGAAAATAGCCTCACTATCCACCACGGGTCATGACCTCCAGGTTGGGAATCAGCAATGCTGAAGATATCCTGTGTCAGTCTCATGTGGCTCAGCACTGCTGAAGGCTTCTGTCTTATTATTCTCACACCTCCAGAAGAGAGATGGTTGAGTCCCCTAATGTTGATTGTCATGTCTCGTTTCACTGCTAGGTTTCCTAAATTTTATTTGGAGAGGTTTTACATTGTTGAAATGCAGATTTTGCTTCATGTAGAAATTCTTCTCAAGGGTACCATCTGGGAGACATCTTTTTCATCATGCATAATAGAAAGTGTTTTATTAACAGTGGAGATCAGCTCATTCTTGCTGTCCTGAAAAGAATTGACTTGATCCCTTGCAAATTTTACAAAAAAAATTGCTTCTATTCAAGATTTTATTCATCTTCAAGTTTAAAAATAAAACAATCAATCAAAACTTCTTCAATACCTAAAATTTCCCATTTAACATTTTCTGGTATTCAAGCCAAAAGAGTAAAATTGCAAAATAGTACCTTTCTTTTGAAGCAGCAATATGGGGGAGGTTACTGTTGAATTTAAGAAAGGAGTGTGTAATTTGGTAGCTGAAAGGTTGATGCCATCAGGAGCTCTTCAAACTTATTTGCTGAGAAATCAAGATGATTGATACCCATTTGTCAGGCTGCTTTCCTGACAGAGTGACTGCACAACTTGATTTAAGGACTTGGTCAACTTTGTTGGTCCAGCGCCTTCATTCTGCATTTTATAATGCTTTTTTAGCACTAGAAAAATCTTTTATAAATTCTTAATTTTTAAAAAAAATTTAATCTCTGATAACTCCATTGGCTGTCAATGGTCTAGAATAGTTATCTGCTGGTTTTCTTTATCATTTGGCATTTTGTTTGGTGCTGCTGTGACCAAACTGATATTGAGTCAGTTAAGTGGTGCTATCAATGGTGAGCATTGAATTTTACTAATTTAATTTCCTTTTCATATTTTCTGTGTGTGATTTCACACACTCTTGAAAAGCAATTCAAAATCCTAAACAGATGGATTATACAGCCTTATGCTTCCAGCTCTGTGCCTCATAAGACTGTGAAACTCTCATCCACAAGGCTAGTTATGGACTTAGTTTGACTGGATAACTCTGTCCTGGTGAGACCAGGTTGCAGGACTGTGAAATATTTGTCTCATTGATACATAATAATGAGAGGAAGGAAAGGAGATTAAAATTCCCCAATATCATCCCACTGAAACTGTATCCTATCCACACTATGGCCCTGATACAAAAATGCTAAATGCATTTACTAAAGATGGGACCTCTTGGTATCTCAGACAGCAACTGGAATTCTAAAACTGAGTATATTGAGGCAGTATATCAAGATTAATGGTACTTATCACTGATAATTCTTAGTTTTTTCCCATGTGACAGCCTAAGAAATGTTGAAGAGACTGTATGTGTGATTTTAGGGATGAGAAGGAAGAGAAATCAGTGTTTGAATGGTGTCCCTACACCTTTTAACTCTAAATTGAAGAGACAAATAAGCAATATGTTGCCTTAGAAATTCTTTCTACACTTGTTATTAAATAATAAGAAATAAAATACTGTATTAATGTACAATTTAGATTAGAATAGTTTATTCTAGACCTGAGTCATATTCTTTCATTATTCATATTCTCATTTACAATTCCCAATCCTTCACCTGTCTCAGAGAAAAGAAGCTACTAACAAATGATAATAGATTGATAGATCTGACTGATGTGGATATACCTTTACAAGAACATACATTTCATTCACATGACCTCACTACAACTGTAGAGACTCTTGTAGCTCTTAATCTTCCCCAAGATTGTTATTTAATTAAGATTGTTATAAAATTCTAGTTTATTCTGCCCTGCATTCCATCCTCACATTCACTTACATAGTGCCTATGCCTATGGATACTTTAGAACTGAGAGACAATGTAAACAAAGAGTAACTTTTCTTTATGATTTATATAAGGATATTCAGCATTTTGTAGGTCAAACATCATAAAAGCCTTGACTTTCACATAGGAAGATAGATTGTTCACCAGAACAGCGTGATTGATAGGCATGCAAGTTGTCAGGTACAATCATCAATCTTGGACAAACTCCAGGACATTAAACTTTTTTTAAAAAATCAGGCAACCTATTTTCAAGCATTTTCTGCTTCACCACTGCTCTGTATTATGGGAGTGAAAGTGTCACCTATTGCACATGTCGTTTGCTTTCAGTGTGCTCATCAGGTCTTTCTTCTTAAGGAACAATGGAAAAAATACCACAATAGGAAACCCTCTAAAGTAAAACTACGCTCAATAACATCAAGCTGAGATGCAGCACTTTCACTGCTTTTATTTTCCTCCATGCTTAGTAATGTAATAACACTAGGCATTACAGAACTCACACATTATGGAGCATGATTGAAAAGCTCTGAGTATATGAGAATTAATCTTCTTTCATCATGACAGACTAGCATATTAAAAATGGTCCCACTTGTATAACTATTGAAAATTGCTTTTGGAATTCATTCAAGTAAAAGAGGTTCAAAAATTCTTTTTGAAAACTGCATGAGTACAGAAAATCTGAAAAGTATGCAAAGTACCATAAGAAAGGTATTTCAAATGTATTTTGAGTGTCAGAAATAGATTCTGTGAAGATGTGGCAAAGAAGATGTGGCAAAGAAATTGTGGTGCTGTGCTGCATCTAAATGGGTGGTTACCAACTTATCTAGTAAAATAAATATATGTGGCAAATGACACATACCAATTTAATGACACTTTGAGTTCATGTGAAGTTTGGCAGAGTAATAAAAGTCTTATCTCTGGCCTCCACTGTTATTGCACAGATTTAAACTGCTGTCTCAGAGGCAGTTTTACTATCTTTTTCAATCTCTGCCATAAAAGTGAGACTTGATTTGCTCAGCATGAGAACAGATCAATAAAAGCTGAGTTACACAGTGGATTAGATCACTAACTCAGACATCAAAGATGTTAAATACAAGTTGTATAGGAACAATTAGATCAAAAGTTAAGTTCAAATGTACTGTACTTGTTTGCAAGTCTCAAAATAAATATCAACCTGATATGAAAAAGACATTGAAAAATTGTCAGTTTTGTTTCTTTTGTCTGGAAAAAAGAAAGAACTTCGTTTCTGAACAGCCAAAGACACAATTATTACTGATAGAATTGTATTATTATAGGATTTGATTATTCTAGGTAATTTTTCTCACTAATGTATCAGAAATCTATCAGCATCTTGTCTTCTAGAAAGGGATTCATATTAAAAGGTAACTGTTCAACAAAGAAGAAAGGTCAATGCTTCCTGAAATGTTTTGAGGTACTGGCAATATCCTGAACAATGATCTCTAGCCTTCTATATGCTTTAAATATATATAACTTTTTTTAAAATAATGAATCAATTTAAGAAGAAATGGTTTCCTCTTCAACAAACATATATTTGTTTACTTATATGGATAATGTTCACGAAAACCTAATTATTCAATTAAGATGCTGTTAGGAACTAGAAAATGTACTACTATTTACAGCTTACACATATGCAATAGATTATATATTATTCATAGCATAAATTCATGCCAATGAATATTTCAGATTAAGCAGTTCTATTTATCTATAGCACAGAGGTATAAATGCTGTGAAACTATTTTGTATGACCACATGGCAATGGTCATTTTAGTTTAAAACTCTGTCTCACTATTTTAGTATAGAGGTCAATTTTTTCCTTTGAAAGTTATGTAATTTCAATTCATGCTAATATAAGAGTCATTTAGGGAAAAATAGCTCTTTTTATTTCCTGTACAGTGTAAGGTAATTTTTTATTGAAAAATAAAAATTAATTTAAAAAATAAGAGCGATTCCACCAGCTTTCTTCTTTGTTTGGAATTATCTCTTGACTTAAAAAACTAAATAGGTGTGTCAGATAATTCTCTAAAGATTCAGTGTGTATGATTCAAATGCAAATTATGTCTACTACTATCATAAAGTGCAGGAAAACAATAATTTTTTTTAAAATAATGCTGATCTATTGACTAAAAATACAGTGGTCACTAGGCAGCAGGGTCCTGGGGCCTGTACACAGGTTTTTGTTGAAGCACATCTATATTGCAGATGTTTGAGAAGCAATCATGATCTTTGAGTCTCTAAAATTCTTTGATGTATGAAAAAGCAATACTTTATTGGAAACAGTAATTTGTATTAATCATTTTAAGAGAAGGAATTTATATATTAGTTCATTAACTTATTGTTAATCAGATAGCTGAATGCCTTATACAAGCATATTTCAGTTGCTGATTTTAAACATCTAGAAAATAGCATTTTCTGAGGAGGAGCAAATTTCATTATTAGCATTAGTTATTTGATACCATACTACATATAATGTGCACTATTCAGTTAGTTATTTAAACCATAAAAAAAGACATTCCTTGGATTGCTTTGTTTGACTCTTGTGAATTACTGTTTCCCTTTCCATATTTTTTAGGTATTGCCTACTGTTGCTCACTTTCAGGAATATGTAAAAATTAAGGTAATTAGTGGATAGACTTCCAGAAAGAATTTTCAAATGTAAATGAAAAAAATTATCAGAGTCTTACTGGTATACATAGCAGATGATGCATGCCAGGACCAATTAATACCAAAGTAATTTCTGAATGCCCTGCATTTATCTGGTTTTTAGGAACTACATTTATCTAATTTCTGTGTGTTTTCAGTCTGGCATGAAAAAAATTCCCACCATTAACCCCTTTCTCCCAAGGATGATTAGTGGCAGATGTATTCCTTGAATTCTCTTGCATTGTATCCATCCTTTCTACTGCAGCCCACGTGGCAAGCCAAAGTCACTAATGAAATATTGAGTGCCTCACATGAGAAGGCTGCAGTGTCTCTCTTACAAGTGCTAAGTTGCCTATTATTTTTAGGGAAATAGAGAAGTGATCAGGATGGTGAAAATATTTCAGATATTGACCACCTTTAACTCTTTTTGCATTTTCAGGTAAGTTCGCTAGTGACAACGATATCTTGATTTCTAGGTGCTAGCTATCCTCTCCCTCATTTTCTGCTTTGATCAGGATATGACAGACAGGCATCAAGCTGATAGGTTTGCTAGACTTATTCTTGTTTATAAACGAAGATTCAATGTCCACTCTGTAATTCTTAGATATGTCAAATTTTTTCAATATTGTAAATCACACCTTGCCTTCAGCTGGATCCTCTAAAAGGATGGAACAATGGTTTTTTTTTTTTCCAATTCTGCACAAAACATGGTAAGACTGAAGTAGTGGTAGATTTTGAGGAAGTGCTTTGTGGCATGGTGGAAGTAATTCTATAATGCAAGAGCATATTTACCATTCATTATAAAGAATATGACAGTATCTGCATCAGTTTTCTGTTATCTGTATCTGTCCCAAAGGTTGCTGAATATCCCACTGGAAACTTGTTTTGAATGTGGACCTGACCAGATTACTGAAGAAGAGCAAAAAAGGGTGGTCTGTTTTTCCCTGGCAGAGGGATTAGGTTACTGGTCTGCCTTTTGAGTACCTAGGACAGTATTTATAATTATTCTGAGGATTAACAAAACTATATTTCCTTAACAATAAATCATGATAATTGCTTCAACTCTATTTTTAATTGAAATATTTATATTTTAGCTTATTTTAGTAGGATTTTACATGGAGAAAAAATAGGATGCATGAGTTATTTCCTAATCACAGTAAATTGAAGTTGAATGTGCACTGGCACCCAAACAAAATGAGCAGAATGCAATGACTGAAGTCATGCTATTGCTTCTCCCTGCAGGAGATATTATTTTCATGGCTTGTGTTTTCATGGTTTTTTAACCTACATAAAGTATAGTTCCGTTTCACAGTTTTACTGACCAGATAGAAGTGAGGGAAGACAGTGGAAGGTATGGTGATAGTGAGAATATTCATTTAAGATTTAAGTAATGACAAATTGCAAGGAGATTATTGTAACAAAGGAAACTGCTGGATGCACTCCTGTGGGTATCCCACCTTTCTCTTTCAGAATGCTGAATGCTTCTAATTGAACCCAGTGTGAAAGCAGCTGAAGAGAAAAAACACTCATGCTAGAAAAAAATTCATTATGTCAGTTTTATAGAAGTCTTGTGCAAGAGAAATGTAAATGCAGACTCTCAGTTGCTTTGATAATTAATTGTATAACACATTCCATATGTTTGTATTGAACTGCTGAAAATATATCTTGCATTGGTAAAAAGAAACTACAACTGGTGCAGCTTGTGTGGAAAAATGAGAATCAAAATAACTGTTTACAAAACATAAATTAATCACAGGTGTAAAGTGTACACTGATAAGGTCATTGAATATTGAGTTAATTCTCATGAAATAAAAGTTAATACTAAATATATTTGCTAAATGTGAATAATGTAGTTATGTAATTAGAACTAACAGAAAATGACTGAACTAATTGAAGTAGAACTCCATAAGCAATTTACCTCATTAAATTTTTTACAGTTCTCCATCTACATCAAAGTTATTATGTGTTTAGTTTAAATAATTATAAAGGAGGCAAAATCAAGGTTAATTGACTTTTAATTATGAATATATCAATTAAAATTGTCTTACATATAGAGAAAACTTTCCATATAAATAACCACAATATGGTCTCTTATTTATCTTGTAATTTGAAAAACAGGATTAAAGCAAATACAGATTTCTTCTTTGTGAGTTCCATCATGGGTATTGATGGATGTACACAATCCTCATTTTTTATTAACCTCTTATCACCTCAATAATTGCTGTTAGAGAGGGGAAGTCTGTTCTTGTGCAATATTTACAAGGACAGCTCTGTGGTTCTGGATGGATTATCCACTGGGTGGGAGAGAAAGCCACTCTGCCTGCATGAGCCCTAGATGAAAACAGTGAAGTGTTGGGCTACAGATGTGCAGAATAACTTTCCAAACCTGCTTAGACCAATGGGTTGACTTGTGGCTTGCCCTGACAATTCTCAAAGATGTTTTTGGTCACATGCTGAACATGCATTTTGATCTTTATGTCTTCTGTGAAAGACGATGCTTGCTTTCAAGTATCTTAAGGTTGTCAGTGGATTAGTGCAGACAAAAGCCAGATGATCCGCTTTGCTACCAGATAGAGAAGAACCTGCTTCAGCAATTTGACAAAGAGACTTCCATAATTTCATATGGTTAACAGCAAATGGGAAAAAAAATCACAATTCATGTAGACAAAATAATACAGATTTCTGTTTTTGTCATATCTGCCATAGTGTAAATAAAGAGAGCAGTAAATTGTTCAATATACAAATACTAATGAAAAAATGTAATCCCCATTAATTGTCTGTCTTTCCAGTTTGTTGACAATTCCCCTTGTATTTTGTTTAACTTTTGTTGAATTATTTTGCACTTTGAACCCTAGACTGCATATATATGCCTATATATTTCATAGATATATAAAATATACATATATGCATATATATGTGTATATTTAAAATACAGACTACTGTTAGGTAATTAATGTCAAAAAACCTAAGCTTTGGTGACCAACCACATTTCTATGAATTCATTGGCTAAATGTTCAGTTTTATAGGGATCTTTATTTTTAGTGGTTGTTCATCACATCTCTTTCTACATCAGAAGAAACAGGATATGGGAATGAAAACTTATGGATTTAATTTTTTTCCAGAAGCAACAGGAATGAACATTTATTAATTTCAGTTTCCTCATTTTACTCATTGTTCTACCAAAGGGCAGTTTTCTGGCATTTTCTTAAAGCAAATTTCCCTTCTTTAAATAGAAAGCACAAATGTAGCGGTGATTTCACTCATGTTTAATGTAACATATGTAAATATGTGTCATGCTCACTCTTAGAAACATTGGAAGAATGTTTCTCTGTGTGAAAACAAAACATAGTTAAGCTTTTTTAAAAATTAATATCATCAGATACCACCTGCAGCCACCCATAAGCCAGGTAACCTGGGCTTACTTTTTGAGCATGCTACTAGGTGGACCTGATTTAAATGAAGTACAGGGAAGAATTTAATGTGCACAAAACTGTTTGAAGCCTTTTCAAATATTAAAGGCTTTCTTCAAGATAAGAAACAACAGAGCATTCAGGGCAGCTTTTTCCTTGTAGCAAAAGATGATCATTTTCAAAACAAACTTTTATTATTTTTAAGTTTGACACAGGTAGATATTGTTTTTATTTTTAAGAATCAAAACAACAAAAATGCATTTCATTAAAAATGATAAAACATCCAGGCATTCAACAATAGTTTTAATGCTGAGGCATTGCAATTTGTTTTTGTAGAAAAGACAAATGGAAACAGCATAAACACAGATACTTTCAACAGGAAGTTCAGACCAGATCTTTCTGAAATCTTGAAAACCTTCTGAATGATAGTCCTACCTTTCAGAGTGTTGACTGCACTCTCAAGTTCAGGGTAATTCACAGATTTCCTGATGGCACACTTTTGCTCCTCCTCCAGGCCGTTAAAGGCATTGAAGTGGATAGTTGCTAGAATAAGCCTGCTGCACTACACTGAGGCTGGCCTCCGGGAAGAGCAGAACCTCCTAACCCATGCCAAGGAACCTGATGAACCGGTCATTTGTTCATACATCAAGCAGCCTGCCTGAATGCAGTTTTTATTAGAAGTCACACTAAACAAGATGCTTTCTGGAAAAGCCAAATAGACATGTATATTAAACATACAGGCTAATATTTGGGCTGAATGTTAAAAATTCCTTGCTCTCATCTCCACTAAGAGAGATGAGAGAGATGCCTTCTTTATTCTAACACTTCAGAAATTTTGAGTTATGTTCTGCATTGTAAAGGGATAGGTCTACGTGTGCATATGCTAGCAATATTCTATATATTTATATATATACACATACATGTACACATATATGTATATTTATACTTATATATAATTTGCGCAAATATTTTAAACATCATCGGTTTTCTCAATTTTCACTTCCATAGTGTGACTTTGCTTCCATCAGAGATCCTCTTCCCCATATGCCTTTCCTTATGGTCTCAGCTTCTATCCTGGAAGACTCTTTTCCTTCTGCCAGGTGTACCTAGGGAGGTGGCATTAATTGTTTTACTTTGAAGTAAATTGCTGCTTAACTGTTTTTTATAATACCTGGATGCAAATAACAGCAATATTCCTACTATAAGTACTGTGATAAATTCCAGGTGCTATATGCCTAAGCTTGAACGCATGTTAGGAAAATGAAGGTAATGTCAATTAAGACAAGTTAAATGTTCTGTTTGGTAATTGAGCTTAAATTCTGAATTCAGAAAGACTGCATTAAGCCTAACTTGCAGTTTAGTCAGTATTTATCTTCTAGGATGAGTCAGAAAACAGATGAACATCCATAATGAATTTAGAGTGGTAACAGAAAAGATGTGAAAACTCCACAGCAAGGAACTTTTTCATTAGGCTGCAAGTCTGAAGGAAACCAGTACCTGACCAGTTACCTGCTCTCCCGAGGATGAAATCTTGTGTAGAGCTTGTAATTGTATTTCTCACTCTTTGCCTATGTCCAAGTACTTTGGGAGCACTACAGGGACAATCTCTGTAGGCAGGCTGGTGGCAAAAGTCTCTATTTCTTAATGAAATTCCTATTACTTAATGAGTACTTGAAATGAAGGGAAGTTTCTAATGATGAGGCATTCTTTCCAGTTGTCTGGCAAGAGGCTAACATCACATACTTCATCTGGGGAGGAAACCCTGCAGAAGCAATGTTTCTGCACTCCACTATATGTTCCTATAAGGGAGAAACAACTCCTAAAGTTGTGTTCTCGGGTTTCACAGAACAGCTCTCAAACATAAGTTAAAACCTTACAGTATATCTGGTATAATAATTATTGATGCATCTGGAAGAAAGCATGATTAATTTCTATTTCTCTAATTCTTGATTGCTGTGTTATTAAAGTGTAAACAATTTCCTAGCACAATATCCAGACCTCCCCAGAGCAATACATTCAACTTGGCTCCCATTTTACGCTGCCTAACAATTTTGGATACTCTCTGGGATGCACAGTGCAGTACCTGGCTCCTCTCCTGCCCTATGCCCCAGCTTGTGCAACACAGCTCCTTCCATGTTTAGCTGAGAAGTTGTCTCCAATATATGGGACTTGAGTAGGAGGAAGATGTTGTGCAGGACATGCAGTGCTCAAGAGGGCTTCTCCATGTGGTCCCCGGCTTTCAGCCTGAGCTGCAATTACCAAAGCAAGTGGTACAGGAGCATGGTGGTAACAAAGGGCCTGACCTTTTTGCTGTTCGATCTGCAGCATTGTCTGGAGAAAAGCACTGGAGAAAAGCAAATTTAAGGTTGTGCTAATTCATCACTTAAATAGACATGGTAAGTTCAATTTTGCAGTTTTTATTTTTCTTGAGTCAGAATTTGACAGTACTGCTGGTGGTAGGCACAAGAAGAACTTTGTACTATATGATTCCCTTAAGAAAACTGAGCCAGGATTTATGACAGTAAATTGGGTTTGGCAGTTCTAAGGGTAAAGAACAAAAAGAAACCTCTGATGAATATTTTTCAAAAATCTCTGTTTCTATGAGTTGTGTTGGTCTTTTGAGAAATGTAAATGCCTTGTGGCAGAAACAGAGTCAGGGAGAAGTGTGTTTTTCTTTTTCCACAGAAGAAGATCATTAGCATCCCTTGTTTATTTTAAGTAGGTATTATGAGGAGATTAAAAATGGTTTCAAAACTTGCATATCTCTAAGTGACTTTTTAGTGTCAGTGCAATGTTATAACTAACCTACAAATGATAAAGACAGTAATTTTTTTTTTATTTTTCCTTGCCTAATGACTGTTGATAAGCATCTGTGATAAGACTTTAAAATATGAGTGTCAAGGGCTGAGACATTTCTTTGGCTGGACAAAAAGATCTTAAGAAATCTTGAAGAAAACGTTGCTATTTTTCACCATCATTCACCAAGTACAGAATTGTTTCTTGTGAAAAGAAATCTATGTTTAAAGCAAAACCTGAGATTGTATAGTTACTAATCACACAATTGCACACACATGGACACAGTATTGCATAAAAGCAGTAGGGAAGTGTGCTGGTTTTGTCTGGGATAGAGTTATTTTTCATACAGTGGCTGGTATGGTCTGTGTTTTAGATTCATGATGAACACAGAGTTCGTAAGATTTTTTTTTGTCATTGTTGAGCAGGGCTCACACAGAGCCAAGGCCTCTTCTACTCCTCATGCTGCCATGGTGGTGAGGGGACTGGGGTTACATGGGACGAGACACAGCCGGGACAAGTGACCCAAGTGGATTAAAGGGATATTCCAGACCATGCAAGATCATGCTCAGCATATAAAGTGAAGGGAAGGAGAAAGAATCAGGGAGAAACACTTGGAGTAGTGGCATTTGTCTTCCCAAGTCACTGTTTGATGTGATGGGGCCCTGCTCTCCTGGAGATAGCTGCCCGTGGGAAGCAGTAAATTAATTCCTTGTTTTTCTTTGTTTGCACGCACAGCTTTTGCTTTACCTAATAAGCTGTCTGTATCTCAACTCACAAGTTCTCTACCTTATACCCTACTGATTCTCTCCTCTACCCTGCTTGTGTGGGAGTGAGTGAGTGGCTGCATGAGCTTTGGTTATTAGCTGGGGTTAAACCGTGACAAGTAGAAGCAGAATAACAATCACAGGAAATAAAATCAAATTATGAGTGGCAAAACCAACACATTTTTTCCTTTTTTTTGTGCACTTACACACAATAGCATATGTATATATGTTGCTATCATAGGTAGCAACATTATCATTGCTATCTATTATTTTTCCTTTTCATTGGGGAAGGTTGGATTTGGATTTGGTATGTGATTTTGACAGTTAGTATAATGTCAAATCAAAACAGACGTAGCTAAGATTCCCTCTCTATTTCTTCAGCTTTCTTGTCTTTTTTTGT
The DNA here is from genome assembly GCF_037042795.1 of Molothrus aeneus. NCBI lineage: Eukaryota > Metazoa > Chordata > Aves > Passeriformes > Icteridae > Molothrus > Molothrus aeneus. Next base: position 39,546,598 of record NC_089680.1, read on the forward strand.
GAGAAGAAAATTAATCTTCTAGGTTATTTATGATACCCAAAATTGTAAATGAGATGAATGATTACTATACAACAAATTAAAACAGATAAGCTCAGCCTGTCTGCTTTGTTGGCTTCTGTTCATGAGTGTGTGTATAGGGGAGAAAATTCTGGCATGTCAAGGCTTGGTGTTACCAAGTTTAAACCAAGTGTCTTCAGTTGGCTCAAGGGGAAATAGGTTCTAGTTCTCAGCAGAGAGAACTAACCAGTGTAAATAGGAAGTATTTGACATTTTCAAGTTTTTTAAAAATGCATTCCTTTCAGCTGTACTTGTTTTCTTCTTCTAGCAGGTTTGTTTTTATGTTTTGTCTGTGTGCAAAAGTGTGCTCTCTGAATTTTAAAATGTTGGTATATATTAATATAAAAGCATAGAAAATTTTCAAAAATCATATTGTGAAAAGTTAATTCCAACAGGTTTTTTTACAGAAATTTTAAAAAAAGATGCTAAAGAAGTTGTATGCTCTATAAGAAACATAAATTGCCACTTCTATAGTAAAATCTATACCTACCTGTGTCTTGTGTTTAAGAAAGAACATTTTCTTTTCATAGTATTTTCCAATAAAACTGGGATAGTTAGTAGCACTTGAATAACACAAGAATAAATTTCCAGCAGCGGATTTTGTAGAACTGGTTACATTTTCCCAATTAGACCTTAAGACCATATCTTTACTGGTAAGATAGAGAGTGTCTGAGGGCATCCCAAGACCTGTAATGTGGGCATTTGTTTCCAAACTCTTAAAGATGTTCCCAGTTGATGGTTGGCCTTGTCAAGCTGGCACTCTCCCAAACAAGAGAGAGCTCAGACTACAACAGGAACCACTCTAAATATCTAAATATTGCCTGATTTATGTCTATCTTATTTTAGTGGACATAAGAGCTAGCCAACATTGTTATGGGTGCTTCTGTGTCTACACTGTTACTGCATAAATGCAGCTTATCTTCTGCTACAATTTGCAAATGAACTGCCCCTAGGACAAAAAAAAAAACAAAAACAAAAACAACAAACTTAAATTACTCTAAAAAAACCAGCATCAAACTGTGCCAGTCTTCTCCCTACACTGTGTCTACTGACTTCATTGGCATCAGGTGCTACCAATCAGCCACAGTCATGGTGTGGTACTCCAGCAGAGAGCCCTGTGCTGATGGCATGCTGTTATGAAAGGATGAATTTTAAGCAAGAAAATTTTTGGACTAAAAATACATTGCATGAAAGATGATACAGAAAAGGAGGGACATATTAAATTGTTGCCTCTACATATAAATATATGTAAAGTGTCCAAGTTAGTAAACTATCGGTTACACTGTGGGTGTTACTTCCTCCCCTGTTCAAACTATGGAGTCTGCTGAGCAATACATTAGTCATTGTGAGAAAAAAAACAAAACAAAAACAAAAACAAACAAAAAAAACCCCAGCAAAACAAAAACAAACCTAAACCCACAAATGAAAAACCATAACAAAACAAAACAAATCAAACAAATCAAAAAAACAAAACCCAACACACCCACAAACTCCCCTAAACTTGAATCCAGATTACGAAGTCTAATGGTTTATGCCTTTCAGAATGAAGAGAAACTTGATTCCAGACAGGTTCCCAACTCTGTTTATCATTTTAAATGAGGCTTTGCAAAAGACATGAGCAACATAGAAGTGCAATGTCATTAGTGTTGCAACATATTGGCTTCAAGTATGAAGAAGATCTACCTCTGTATCTCAGTGTCGTTTGAGAGCTACATATCTTTTCCAGAATAAAAAAAGTTGCATTGCTGACTTCCAGACAGCCTTACTCTCATCTCCTGAGCTATGACTTGCTATTACCAGAATTAATGTGTAAATATACATTTTATAATGTAAATTCACATTATAGATGTGAAAGTATGAACATGTACTTATATAAAAATATTATCTATTTACTCTTCTTTCACTTTTCAGTTCTTCTTACTAACCAAATTTCTGTGTTCCCACTGAGATATAAAATTGCAGTAACTGGGCTTCCCTTTGGTGAGATGAGTTTGTAGACTGTTACTACACACTGATGAAACAAAATACAAAATTGATCAGTACTCCCTTTTTATCAGTACTCTGCTCAAAAAACTCTTTGAAAGAGTCTTCTTTAAAGGCACATCCTACCTGTGGATGTGTCTTATGTTTTTCACTGCCTTCATTATTTTTTCTACACACAAGAGAGAGACACAAGCCATCGCAGGGCTTGTGCAATTGGTGAACTTCCACGAATTTTCATTTTGAACAATAGCACATGTCTTTGTTTCCTAAGAGGGTATAATTCATTAACTGATCACATGAAAAGCTGTGCTGCTGGACCCCTTTCTTTCCAGAGATGCTTTGTGTAATTTGTAGCAATATGGTCTCGAGAGGGGGGAAAAAAGTAAGCAGGAAACAAAGGAAACTTGATGTTGCATGGTTTCCGTGGCTTTAGGTTAAGCTCATTAGGTTAAGTGTAGGTCTTCTGCTGTCTCTTAAGTGTATCATTTGTGCAGTAGAAGTGTGCCTGTGTGCCTCTGACAGACATTGTAAAACTGTAATACCTTGATCTATCTGTATCTAATACTCATTTTAGGCAGTCATCCAATATCCCAAATAAACACATCTTGATTAGTAAGGAAACTACTTAAAGGAATCAGATTAAAAACGCATTGTCAAGTGGCAAATATTCAAATATTCTCCTTTAAGCATTGTCTTTAAGAATACTTTTACAGATTATCTGCCAGCATATTTGATACTAATAAGAACTCACCAGTATACAATCTTCCAGAAATTGCAAATACCTACAAGAGTCAGATTTGCCTTAGTTCACTAAAGGGGTAAAAAACAGAAACATTGAGCTTGTTAAGGTTTTCCTGAAAGAAATCCAGAAATCTGAAAGAAAGCAAAAATCCTTTTGCTTTTGTCCTTATCCCCTCTGTAGAATTGTACACTGTTCATGTACACCACTGAGGAGAAATATGTTAACATAAAGAGGGCTGGTGAATCACAAAGGGGAATTCTTTATGTAGCTTGTTTCCATATGAAAGTAGCAACATTTGCGCATAAATGGCTTGCAGCATTTTTTTTATGAATTGGTCTCTAAGAGCTCATGATTGTCCTAGCTATTCAGTTTTCAGTCATTGGGTAGCGTTGAAACAACAGGAAGAAAAAAAGGAAACATTTTGTACCTGTGGTACTCACTTGGACAACAGAATCTTAGTAAAATAGCTACAGTCTTTTCCTTTTTTGTTACGAATTATACAGGGAGAAAATGATGTGTGAATCAATGAAAAGGAAAATAATATATTTCTGAAACATTAATAGTCAGTGCCATACTCCAGATAAGGGCGGGGGGTGGGGGGGGAATTGTTATACTGATTTTTGTATCTGATTTAAATTCACTTTCCAATCTTCACTAACCTGGCTGCTGCCTTTACAGAATTAAATTTTGTATGGAAAGCGAGATTATGATTCTCTCATCTCTAGGTTAGCAGTGCTTTTCTTTCTTTCTTTCTTTCTTTCTTTCTTTCTTTCTTTCTTTCTTTCTTTCTTTCTTTCTTTCTTTCTTTCTTTCTTTCTTTCTTTCTTTCTTTCTTTCTTTCTTTCTTTCTTTCTTTCTTTCTTTCTTTCTTTCTTTCTTTCTTTCTTTCTTTCTTTCTTTCTTTCTTTCTTTCTTTCTTTCTTTCTTTCTTTCTCTCTCCTCCCCTCTCTCTTGCTCTTTCTTTCTCCTGTCCCTTTCCTTCTTTCCTTCCTTTTTCATTTATTTATAGAATATTCTGAGTTGGAAGATATAAGGATGCTCTAAGTCCAACTCCTGGCCCAGGAATCACACCCTGTGCCTGGGAGTGTTGTCCAAATGCTTTTTAAACTCTGTCAAGCTTGGTGCTGTGACCACTGTCCTGAGGAGCCCATTCCACTACCCAGCAACCTTCTATGTGAAAAAAACTTTTATTAATATTTAACCTTGCCATCAGGGAAGAAGGCTGGCCTGGCTGATCAGGGAGCTTCTGCACAAAATCAGAGAATACAACAGGCTTATGTATGTCCTTTGGAAGAAGGGGCAGGCAACTCAGGAAGAGTACAAGGATGTCATTAAGTCATGCAGGGACCCCATTAGATAGGCTGAAGCTCAACTAGAACTAAGTCTGGCCAGTGCTGTGAAATATAGTGAAAAGTGTTTTTATAAATCCAGCAGCAACAAAAAGAAGGCCAAGGAAAATTCTCTATCCTTTATTGGGCATGGGGGGAACATTGTCACCAAGGATGAGGAACAGATTGAGGTACTTGATGCCTTCTTTGCTTCAGTCTTTAACAGAAAGATAGGTGATCATCAGACTAAGTGGCCCCCATGGGATGGGGAGCAGAACAGACCCCTGCAATCCAGGAGGAAGTAGTCAGTGACCTGCTGTGCCACTCAGACACCCACAAGTCAATGGGACCAGGTGGAATTCACCCAAGAGTCCTGAGGGAACTGTCAGAAGAGAGATCAGTGCCTGCCCCTCTGGCTCCCCCACTGAGGAAGCTTTAGACTGAAATGAGGTCTCCTCCAGCCACCTCTTCTCCAGACTGAACAGACCAAGTGACCTCAGAGACTTCTCAACTGGCTTCCCCTTCATCATCTTATTAAACTCATATTAAACATTAACATATTAAACATTAACATATTCAGGAAGAGATAGGTAGATTTATCTGGTTGTTATATCAGAATTTATCTCTAATGAAGATAGTGGTTCCTATTGAATTGTTAATATTTCAATACATGGATTCTCTTTGAGGGAAATGCATCCAAGTACGGATAATTATAATCTGATTTTAACTCAGATCGTGTGATGAGACCAGAGATAGAATCACTTACCTGTATGTTTGTGTAATAGCCAACTCTACTTGAGATTTGTGCATTCAGTAAATAAACTGTGAATGTAGCCTCCCTCAAGAAGAGCTTCCATATAACTATGCTTAAAAAAATGGTTAATCTTTTTAGGTTGAAGGAGAACAAAAAATTTGGTGGTAGCTATCACTAGTAGGTGTAAATACTAAAATAATCTTAAACTTTATGCAGTTTTCTTCAGGTTGATATTTTATTCCAGACTTAGAAAAAAAAGATTACCTATGTAATGATCATTGCCTCCAAACTTCTGAATTAATATCATAAGAAATTGATTTATTAATTGTTTCTAGTGACTGAAGTTAGAAGTTGTCGTATGTGTCCTTCAGCCTATGGTCAGTTTGTCTGGTAGTGAGGACAATGAACCTGTCCCATAGGTAACATATCTGGCTTTACATGAACAAAAGAAATCTTGTTCCCTATCTCTATATTCCCATGAGTTCGTAGGCACAAGAATATTTTGAGGCTTTCTTTTTCCTTTTCCTTTTCCTCCCAGTCTAGACAACTTACTAGCCGTCCATCAACAGGAGATTCTGCAGCAGGTTTGGAGACAATTGCTTGTAAAATGAAACAATCAACCTGATCTCCTGTGCTCCCAGGCTGGGTGTGACAGTAGGGCTCAGCGTGGGCATGTGTTTCCTTGGTGATCTAGGGCAGTTGTGCAGCACTGTGCCCTCCAGCCTTCCACGTGGCATTACCAGTAGCCCCTGTTTGGAACTGGGCTGAGTGAACTAGTATTATTTAGCTCAATCTCACTAACTAATCTGATCATTAGTGTGTTCTAAAACTCTGTACCATGGGCTCCTGCTCTGAAATGGCTACATGGTGGAAGGGGAGGAGGACCTGGCAGCAAGCAAATGACAGACTCAATTGTAGATCAATGTGGTGATTGTATCAATTTCAGATTCTCTACTAACAATAGGTGTCTGATTGGACACCACTGACTTTATTGGGAAGTAGATGAGATATAATATACCTTCCAGTGCATTAGTTGTTTCTGCTGATTGGATGAAGGATAAATTTCACATAGAGGGCAGTTTGAGTCCCATCATTCTCACAATTACATTGAACACCAGCTAAAAGTGTCCTGTTGCTGCTGCACTTTACAGCAGCAAATTAGAAGGATTTTCCTAATGCATTTCCTCACCATAGTCTGTGCAGCATCATTCTTCTGTAAACTGAGATCTGGGTCAAAATGTCTCACTGTTCTTAATTTCAATAATTCCTTTTAAAGGGTAATCACTTTCTCTAGAAAAGGAAAAGGACAATAGAAAGAATAAACAGAACAGTTGGACTCGTGGAAATAGCACAAATAAATTGAATGCTAAGAAGCTTTTATTACAGTAAATCTTGTTTTATTCCAGAAGACAGCAATGTAAACTATGCAGTGAAAATAGCCATTAAACAAATCAACACCCTCTTAATCTCATAACCCTACCTCACCCCCTCCCCCCCCCCATGAATTTTAACAGTGCTACATTATCTGGACCACCTCCCTTTGTTTGAACCACCAACTTAACTATGCAGAAATTAATGTGAGACATTTTTCATTACTGTTCTGAAGATTCAGCTCTGTAAGATGTTGAAGTATCTTCTAATGATCTAGTAAAGGGAAGGAGGCAGGGGGAAGGAGGGGGGAAATCCCACAGTTTGCTGAAGAGCATGTTATTTGTCTTCCACAGACTTAAAGCTTTGCACGTTAGCTCTGCTGGCTCAAGGCCAGACTGCATAGTACCTTTTAGAGTCACACCCTGAGACCCCAGTTCATCAAGATACTTAAGCATTTGTCTGATGTTCAGCATATGAAGGAATACCAGTTAAATTGGAGTTTAATTATGTGATTAACTCCATTTATTTAACATTTTAAGCAGAGCATATAAACAGACCATGTAAATAAAGGGTGGAAGAGTTTCTTTCAAGAGTAATTCAATAGCTGTTAAATATTTTCTATATGGTTCATGAATTGTGTGGCCTCATGTATTTACCTTTTAATTGTTCAAGACTATTGGGATTCTAAAAACAAACAACTGAGAACTAATCTGATCTAAGGAGCTTTCCAAGGAACTTTTTTATCATTTATCAAGCCCCCTTTGCTCTGTTAGACTTCACAGAATGACAAGGCTATTTTCAAGCCGTAAACCCCCATGCCCCATGCAGTTATGGCATGCAACCAAAGAAGTCTGGAGGAGAAAATGAAGTCATAATTAAAAACAGCTGCTCACGCCTAGCTTTTTCTAAATAACATCCAAAGATTTTTCTTTTCTTTTCTTCCCTGCATCCCCCCCCTCCCAAAAAAAAAAAAAAAACTGTAGAATCAACCCAGGCCCTATTGATTTATCTTCAGGTTAAGAGGAAGCCTCACTCCAGTCTCTGGGGGTCTCTTTGTTGTCCAAGCAGTGCAGGAAACTCTCATCACAGGTCATTTGAGAGAGGTTTCACTGTTGTTTGCTTGTTACATTCAGTGAACAAAATCAAAGCAAAATGACAGTAATTTCCTTTACCCATGTATTGTTATTAGTGTGGTGCAAGGCTTTGTCATCAAAGCACATGGGAGTGTTCTGTCCTTTAGAGGCTAATATTAAAATATAGAATGGAATGGTCATGTTTTATTGGCTTAGCCTTTCCCTGCACTGCTTATAAAAACAGACAGTGCTTTAAAATGTCTCACTAATGCTCATTTTCCTGAGGGTGGAGTTGACCTCAAGTAGTTTACAACTTGGCTGTTAGTTAAGACTAATTAACTTTGACTTTGTTGTTAGAATAGTCTAATCTGCAGTTTCATCTTAAAGAAGTCAAAAAATAGTACATTCAAGTGAAACAATGGAAATAGTGAGTGTTTATATGTTGGCTATATAAGGAGGTCTTTTCCTCCACAGTTTTCATCTTTATCTTCCTAAAATGTCTGTGGTTTCACACACTTTCACAATTCTTTTTAACCTGGACCAGAGCTCTTTAACAGTGAAAAACACCCTTTGTGGCTTACATGCTTTATCTGCTTGTTTCCAGGTCCTGTGAGTAAGCAATACAATTACGTTTTTAAGCAGTTTGTGTCATCTGAAATAGCAATTTTTCTTGAAATGGTACGGCTTAATGCTTCTAAACAAAGACCATTGTGCTAATGACTAAATTTGCAATGCTTAATTGTCTCATTAATCCTTGACGTACTCTCATTGTGGGGCTTCCTTATAGCATTATCACTCTGCAAGAGTAAGCCATACTTTATTTGTGGAAAGCATTTTTTTATTCAGGAAAGAGGAATGGAGAGGCTTGTGGTTTAATTATGTTAAGATTACAAAAATGACCTTAACATATCATGTTTGTGAACAACTAATTTGCATTAGACAATAACTTCTGAGTAAATAATTCTCTTCAATAACAAAAGTAACATAGACTTAGTTTATATAATAGCCATGAAAGTGGCTTTAATGTAATGTTCGGCTTTAATATATCAATTTTATCAATACATTCAACATTCCTGTAACGTAAGTAAAAGCTCAACAATTCAGTTTTAGAGAAATTATGCCAAGGAAGTTTAAACCACTTTCTTCAAAAGTTTGGTTTTTTGAATCTTCATCCTCACAATTAACATAAAACTGCAAATAATTTATGGCAATAGTTTTTAAATATTTTGGGTTTTTTTGTTGAGCTGAAAGCCCCGAAAACGAAACTTCCATGGTTCTAAAGTTTGCATCTGGACCCCACAAAGTACTTTGGACAAATTGACTATCATTGCATCATGCAAACACTACATAAATGGATCTGACATTCATAATATCATATTTTATTAAGATAGCATTAAGCAGTGCAAAAATACTATTAAACTAGTTTTGTTAAAGATATTTTATGATGTCTTGAGCTGGACTAAAATATCAAACTGGACAGACTGTGAATGAAGCTGTACAAATGTGGTCTAGGAAACCTCCCTCACTGCATTAATCACATTAGCAAGCCTTGCTGCCTGATGGATGCCACCATAGCACCACCAAAAGATACAGGATGAGTCAGCTATCATTTCAGCCTTACAGTAGCAAGATCACTCTCCCAAATACATTGATTTGTGCATAAGCCTTTCATTAGGTGTTTTCCATTTAAGGATTCTAGAGGAAATGAGACAGTATCCTTCCACTGCAATCAGTTTTGGTGATTAATTCAAGGAAATTGAAGCTGTCTGCCAATGACATAGAATAAAGCTTTTCAGATTGCTACTTTAATGTGGCCAACTGTCAATCAGCCACCAAATTTTACTGGCTATTTTTAAAATTAATGTTATTTTAACAAAACACTCAAATAATTGTGACACTTGAAAGTGAAAAAAACTTTGTGGTCATTTGCCAATATAGTCATATGTAATTGTAGAATTCAAAATTTCTGTATTTACTTGGATTTTAATGCTTTACAGTGAAACTTGTAGAGTTTTACGCTCGTAGCCTCAAAGAATAGTATAGAAAAAACATAATTATTATGAATCATCTGTAACGCTTAGAGGGAAATAAATATTTCAAAGTCTTGCTAGTTTTCATTGTTTTGAAAGACACTGTTTGCTGACTGTAAAGTAAGCATTCTACTTTCATTTCTTTCTCATATCTGTTCTGAAAAATTATTATAAACTAAAGTTGCAAATATTACTTTCTCTAACCCATTTAAGCAGAAAAGGCAGTTCCACTTTGTACTTTTTAAATGTACAGCAATTTATTTATTCCTGCATTTATTTATTCCTGCATTTATTCCTGCACTAGTAAGAAAAACTAGACTGTAAGCCCACAATGAATTTCATATAAAATCATCATTAACTTAAACTAAACTTTGATAACCCTCAAATTGCAGCCACAGCACATGGAAACTACTCATTATTGTTACTAAAATAAAAATGAAATAATGCCATGTCTTTAACTATAAAAGTACTTTGCTGACATCTTTTCAGAAAGGATCTTGTGCTCATTAATTAAAACCCAAAATGGTCTCACAAATTTTCTATATGACAGGAAGACCCAATATTCTAACTGTTCTCTGCTTGCATTTTACCTTTTTTTTCATTCACCTGTAAGAGCTACAGATGGTGTAGGGGTTGCACAGAAAGAAACCAATGCTGTAGGACAGGGTTTCTCTTTAGTTGTGAAAGAGAATCACCGCTCACAACTGTACATGAAGGTTATGTACTTGCCCACAGTAGAGACAGAAACATAAATATGCTCCTGAACATCACCAATTTAAAGTGTTCAGTTCCTTTCTAGAGAAAATTTAACTGAAAGTTGAAAATGGTCCTCAGTCACACCATGAACAACCTGCATGGTATTATTTGTGTTATAGCCGAGTGTGCTGCGTATAACTGTATGGGCTGCTATCCAATGGGGCCTTTTTGGAGACAGGATGTTTGTCTCTTGTGTGTATCCTACTGAGAAAATGTCTAAAGAAATAAGTACTTGGTTTACCAAGAGTTTTTTGTGTAGGTAAGTTCATTGATCCATTCATTGGAGAAAGCCACTCTGAGGGTGGATGACAGGAATAAACATATAGCCATCCCAGGAACAGAAAACAGTCCCAAGCCTGTATTTTACTTTGTAGATAATCTAGAGTTCAGTTAAAATGCTCAGTGAGTGCAGAACTGAGCTCTAGATAAGAAATATTTGCAAAAGAATGTGCTTTGTCCCAAGGTTACACAGTTGTCTCTGTGACACTTCTGCAGACAATCTCTCTTTTCTTGTGAAAAATGGTAAAGTTAAACAGGTAGAGAGAGGATGTCATTAATGTAGCAAAGAAGAAAATCTGACTAATTAAATTGTAATCATAGTTGACTTACAAAGGTTTTAAAACCAATCTCAGTAACTTTTATGATTTTTCAGTATCAAATTCAACAGAAAGACAGCTTAAGGGCTTTGAGTCTGGTGGCTTTGTGCTGCTCTGTGGTTGCTAGTGGTAGACAAGCAGCACAAAGAAGTAGTGAAACTGCTAAATTTTAAAAGTACTAAAAAGTGGCTATAACTTATATTTTCGTAAACTGGTTTTACTGTTTGATTTCTCAAGCAAAATATTGTGCACACTAAATTTAGTAGAAGATATGCAAACAAGGTCTCTACCTGGACATAGTAGATCTTACTGGTATTTCTTCAAGAAGTGGGGACTTCACATTTAAATAATTTTTAGTAAGTTAATAGAAAATATGTTTATTTTTTTACTGTCAAGATGTACATAATCTTGTAATCAAGTTTTTATGCATACAAGGATGTAGATATAGACAGCCCCATAATCACAAATGATGCAAAAATTGCTGTATTATGCTAAGCCTCAAATAAGCTGAAAGCTGTATGAACTTCCTTTTAAAAAAACCTTGAAAATTAAAACCAATGATGACTGACACATCTGTATCCTTGTACCACTGGCTCTTCTATTTAAGATGAACATTCTGGCACTCATCATGAGGATTTCACCTGTCAAAGGTAGAATTTCAGTTCTTTAAAATTTTAGGTAAGGATCTGTGTACTACAGCCTGCTTATGGTGACTGTTTCTTTCTGTATCCACTGGAAAATACATGTTATGTTTTTCTTAGAAAGCTCCTGTCAGTGGTATAAACTGTTTAAAAAATAAAAAAATAATTTGGAAAATTAAATTTAACATGAATTTTGGTCCATAGAATAATGAGACAAATGAAAAGTCAGTATAAGGTTTATTAGCAGTCTTTATGGTAAGATGCAAAGGTTCTTTAACTAGTTTAACAAAATATGAGCTCAGAACAAATTATCAGGTTTTTTTCGGGTTCTCAGTTTCTTAAGTTTTAAGAAGTTGCATTTTCAAACCTGTTCACCAAGACAATACCAGTCATGCCAAACTCCTGATTTTACAATGCAGTGTATTGGAGCTCCTTGCTTCAAGTTGTTATGAATGATAAAAGTCTGTGTAGTTTAATAGGAATGTAGGAGCAGTGATGAAGCATGGAAGACAAAGCTGTGGAAGGGTTGTATCACCTTATCACCTGAACATATCCATAAACCACCTATATTTGGAAGATGCTTAGGTGAAATATAATGCGTATGTGGACTCTTACATTTTTCTTAGGTTAAGCGAGGCAAAAATTACTGGCTTAGTGGGTTCCTTGGGCTGAAAGTACACACTATTTTCATGGTTTATAACACCTTCAGTATGATTAGAAAAATGCAGATTTTACTTAACATGCAGGTGAAGGATAAACAGCTAGGTATTTTAAAAGACAAACAAGCAAAAACCATCACACCTCTAAAGATTCCTTCATCACAACAATATTTGGTAGAGATTAAATAGTGGGTTTTTTATAGATACATCTTTCTTATGCCATATAATTTTCTAGAATGAAAATAATATTCTCTAATTTAATGCAAGTTTTTTCTTTCTTTGTGGGGAAGAAGGGCTGGGGTTTGGAAGTTTCCTTGAAAGAGTGCCATGCTACCTCCCTAATACCTGTTACTTCATAAATTGTGTAATGTTCATCAAATGCATATGGAGTTGAAATACCTTCAGGGAGTGGTCTAATCTACATTAGGTGTTCACCTAGTTCAGAAAAAAAAAGCCAGCAGGTACTATTAGACACCAACTATATGCTCAGAGCACAGAACAAGAAGCTTTCTTCTCTGGGTAATGCAAATAACATGTCTGAGTTCAGAGTGCCCAGCACAAAAGTCTAGAGCTCAGCATGAGTGGTATGGTCTTGTTTACAGGTTTGACACTGTAACTTCTTAAAACTGAGGAAATTGAGACCCTGAAAAATATTGGTGTTCTTATGTTTAAACTAGCAAAATTCTTGCTCATGTAATGTGTTCATTATAGTGTCAAAACTGACAAGTGGAAAAACATAGCTCTTCTTCAAATGTATCAGTCAGCATATAAGCCAATACTCTGTAAGGAACCCTTTCCTTGCCTTATTTCTAGATTGCATCACAAGTCATGCACTGTCTTCCAGTTTCTGATGTAGAAGATGGTGCTCCTGCCATGATTTTAAAAGAGACTTTTCTTGAATAATCATTTCTCATCATTAACAGGGCTCTTCACTTTTCATTTCTGAGACTGAAATTGTCTTTTTTACTTTAAAGATTGACTTTAGGGATCCCTTCCACACTTCTGTGAATATGAAATTGTCATCCTATTATTCAGCTGATCTTTCCCTAGCTGCAAGGGATTGACCCGCAAACTACTCAAGGGCATGTGCCATGATCACATCTGACAGGAGGTGAAGATAGAAAGTTAGTGAAATGCTCAAGAAATCAGAGGTCTTCACAGCTCACAGGACGACACTTTGCTACAGGGATGGCTGGTGTTTGAAAATTGAACTGGAGTCATCACAAACACGTGTTTGAATAGCAGCAACTGTTTCACACTATTGAAAGATCAAGCAGAGGCAAGTAAAGGCTGCTCTTCTGCTATAAGAAAGCATTCGTCAAAGAACTGTGCTCACCCTAAAGAGCTCTGTTACTCTTAAGGGGTTAAACATAAGCTTTTGCAAGATGTAAACATAACAGCATCTTCCATGAGGACTTTAAGATTTTGTCTTCTGTATTATTTGTTTCTGCTACTCTGTTTCCACATTTGTGCTGTAGAAACAGAAAAACCACCATGAGGCAATGGCACATCAAATATTAGCACTTTTCTTGCTCATATTAATGTGTCATCCTGATGGCTCCTTTTTTTATTTCTCAGAAGATGTTACTCTTGTTCTTTCCTCCTTTACATTCTTTAAAAATCACCTTGCCCCAATTTCATGTGTTTTCTCAAGACCTGGCGTCTTTTATTTTCTATTTGTTATTATATTAGTGAATTTTTCTTGTTTAGTAATGCAATAGCATAGACCACTGCAGGAATGTTGTGAGTGTGTCCCTACATTCTGGTAAAGGTTTCTATTGTGAACAAAAAAAAAAAAAAAACAAACTGTGAGGAATGGGAGTCACAAAGAATTTAAAGTATTATTAGACTTCACTATGGCTGCCAGTAGAAAAATATTGTTTAGTAGACCAATATAAATATTATAACACAACTAAACCACTGCACACAGAAAATACACTAGAGCACATATATGTTTTATATATGTGAGCTTTAAAAAACAATCTTGGAAGGGAGTGCTTTCTAAAAACTTTTCTTCAACAGTGAAGAAAAACTATTAATTGAGAGCACTTCTTTAGAAATAGAAACTGCAGTTTATGGAAGTCATATGCTTTAATTTCTTCTCATAAGAATGTGTCCGTGCATTATTTTGGATTTTTTGCCCAAGATATGTTGGGAGTATGTGAATATACTCTCATGTTAAATAGTGATGTATTATCAGTATTAAAGTGACAACTGTTTGCTTCTGAAATGTTTCTACTTTCTGCAGCATATCTCTGTGGGTAGAGTTTTTGAGTTTAATTTCTTATTTAGGAGGGAGACTAAATTTAGTCACTTTGCAATGTGACTAAATTTAATTTTTTCCAGAACAGAATGCAGAGAACGGTGGTTAACAAGTCCTACTTAATATGGAAACTGTTAACAAGTGGAGAACCTGTTCTGTCCGGAGATCTCTATCACTTAATAACATCTTCCACAACCAAAAGGAGGTAAAGTAACACTTTCTTCTTCTTAGGCTGGCAGGTGGCACCAAATTAGGGGACTAGCTGATGCTCTGGAGAGCAGGGCTTCCATCCAGAGGAACTGGTTCATACTGACGGAATGAGACTTGCGCAGTTCAGAACGGAAAAATGCTCAGCCCAGCCCTGGGAAGTCAGGGGCCAAGGAAACAGTGCAGGCTGCACACTGGTGGCACTGTAGGAGTAGGTACAGGGATGTGAGGACCCACCTTGACTTGGCACATTTCACACCAAACCTAGACACCCTGATTTAGGGTCTCCAGCTCAGGAAAGACTTTACCACACTGGTGTGAGACCAGCAGACACCCACCTGGATGCTCATGGACTGGAGCACCTGCACAATGAGGTGATCCTGAGGGACAGGGCTGCCACAGCCTGGAGAAGAGAAGCCTTTGAGGGCACCTCAGAGTATCCTTCTGCCTATGACCTGCATCTTGGGTAGGCAGGTGCAGGCTATAGACAAGCTGATGGTATCATGAAAAACAGTAGGTTTACATTAAAACATGAAAAGTTCAGACTGGAGATAAAAGGAAACCATTTTTTCTCAGAGAGACATCCCAGAGTGGAGCAGGTTTCCCAGAGAGCCAGTGTGCTCTACATCCTCAGAGGTTTTAAACACCAGGCTTGGGAAAGTGTTGAGCCACATGGCTCAATCTTCTCAGTGGTGGCTCTGAGACAGAACTGCTGGTAGAAGCCTGGATAGCAGACCTTTAATATCTTTTCAACAGGAATTTATCCATGTTGGAAGCAACAGACCCTCCTCCTCCCAGAAGAAGCTGTGATGAAGGGATTGAAGAAGAAACTGTTTCCCATTGCAGCTTTCACATTTTGATGACAGCCAAGACAGAGCTTTCACATCAACATTTTTCTGTGGATGCCCAGATGAGACAGAAAACTCCACAACTGTACTTGCTAGTTCAGCCTTGTTCCCTGAACAGTTTGAAATTTAGGTGCATTTTCAAAAGCAACATTTTGCACATAAGAATGCACTTTGATGCTTTGGGCTACATTGGCATTTCTAAGCACCGTCTTTGTGGAACAATATAGTTGGATGATGAATGGAGGCTTGCTGCATGACTGATGTTTGTATTGAGTATATGCAAATAATGTAATGAAAAATGCTAAATAGTTAGTGTTATGAGAAGTTTCATCCATAACAGACTAGTAGGAAAGAAAAACACTTGGGGCAAAGCAAATATATAAAATAGAAAATTGATATTCCTTTTCTCTTAAAAGTTAATTGAACTACATGTAATAAACCATTTCTATTTTCAATGTAAAATTTACAATACATATGAACTATGTATTAAATGTGTATTAAATTATGATATAGTTTCTAATTAAGATACTCTTTGGTCTCCTATGAAGGAAATTTGACAATCATTGAAATAACAGAATGAAGTATTTTGTGATATGTTATCTCCTAGAAATTCACTTTAGATTATTCACATAAATCATGCTCTCCTGCATTTGGTATAGTATCCTCAGTGCCCAAAATGTGCATGTATGTGTGTGTGTGTATACATATATATGCAGTAAAAGCAATCAACAGTACTCTCAAGGTGCGGTGTACCTACTGCTTCTGATGATTCTTCATGGTTTTTTCTTCAGGTCATCCTGAGGGACACACATCTTTGAAATGTCATTAAGTCTAAAACCTCATTTGCTGTGTTTTTTGAAGTATTTGAATACAGTGTTACTTCTCGCAAAGACATGATTATAAAAATAGTTAAGGAAAAAAATAAAAAGAAAACAAATTGAAGGACTAAATCACTAAAGAAAAGACAAATATTTTTGTGTTTCTGTACTTCCCCATCAGAGAATGACAGTGACTGCAAAGATATATTTGGTGTCTGAGGTAAGGAAAGAAAATCTCAAAGCACCTGATAAGGTGTTTTTCATCTTAACACTTTTCTAGTTGACACTAAAAAAGGAGGGTTTTTTTCTTCAAAAGACCAATATTTAAAGGGTGTTGATTTATGTAAATCAATAATTTATCAACTTGTTCTCTTTCTTTGCTGCCAACCAGATGCTTCTAGCTTTGCACTGCCAGACGATGTCAGCTGCAAAGCATAATGGCCTTGTGCTTCATGTAGAAATAAGAACATAAATATTTTAAAAATCTTGCTACAGGAAGTGAGGGGGAGTTAGGTTGGGGGTGAGAGATTTTGCTGGTTTTCTGTGAGAGTACTGCAGGTCTACATATTTTATGGGCTGATTTTATCAGAAATGGAGGCAGGGACATTTCAGTCTGATTTTTATCTCGTAACAAGACTGAGAGACCCAAGTCTTTTCATGGCAATTTGTTGAAGACATCTGGTGAAGCTTTCTAGGGGATGAACACACAGCAGAGTGTTTCTCTGGTGTCAGTTGGCATGGCAACTAGTAAAAGACTATTCAACATCCATAGGTTTCAAAAAGGTTGAAGCCTAGTTGAAAATCCATTTGGGCTCCTATCTGCAAAATTCTCCTTTTGAAAATGCACTAAACCTAATTTCAGGGAACCAGGCTGAACCAGTAAGTACAATTGTGGAGCCTTATGCCTCAAATAATTTCCAAAGCACAGTATTAATGATTCCAGGAAGCAGAGACCTGAGATGATAGACAGCATTACTGGCACTGTACAAAACAGAATATTACCAGAAGGCTGGTAAAGACTGCTGAAGCCTGGGGGTAGTAGGGGAAAGATGAGATGAGACAGAGGGGAGGAAAAAATGCTGTTATCAAAGTTTAATACAGTAATTATCATGAGTCACCACAGGCAAATGACTGATTATGCTTCTTCTTTATATATTAACTAACATAAAGTTTATTCTACACAAGGCACTCCACTCCCTACTTGGCAAGATCATATCACGAAAGCACACCCAACAGCTACACAATATAGATTGCTTATTTAAAAAGACTGTCATAGGAAAACAATATCTTGAATAGTAGTATTCACATGTTCTGCACAAAAAAATCCCAAAAACACCACAACACACCACCAAAAACCCACCAAGCACATAGTCTTTCATGGATAGCTTTGTGAATATTGAGAATTTGTCACTTTTGGTGTTTTTGTTTCATAGTTATTAGCCTAATAATTAATATCTGCAATGCCAGTTCAGGATATGACTTTTGAGAAAAGATACATTTGGAGTTTGCTTTTTTCTGGAACCTATCCCTTCACAAATACAAGTGGCTTGACAGCTGTTGCAAGTATGTAGAATTTTAGATTTAGAATGGTTTATAGAATGGATTTTGTGGAAGCACACTATGGATTTTGTGGAAGCACACTATAGCTGGCGCTCTACCTGGAGAGCCATGTCGAAGACAAGAGTGGATCATCTCAAGGTGCAAGCTTGGTTATGGAAACAAGATATTCTTTTATGATTTTTTTCATGTTGGTGTATAAAAATAGGGACAATCAGTTAAAAGAGTCAGTCTAGGGTAGAAAACTTCTGTGTATTCTCTGTAGAGGTAGATGTAGTATATGTTCTGTAGTATAGCAGGACTAAAGGGCCAAAGGACTGTGGAATACATAGTGACTATAAATTCTTCCTTCTTTTCAGAGAAGTTAATCATAGAGATACACTATAAAAAAAATCCAGTATAAAAATCCAGAATAACCACACTGTTGGAGGCTGCTGGTTTGGGACCTTACATTCATTCAGTAAAATAGGAATTGCTATATGGAGAGTATCTGTGTGTATATTTCCCTTTTATGCATGATTTTTTCATCTGCTACTGTACTACCTAGGTTATTTTGGAATTTATCAGTGAGATATAGCTTGTTCTTAAATAAAATTTAAAATGTAAAAGGAATTGATTGCTAGGTCTGTGTTCACAATGCTACATTGCAGTACAATGTTTCCCCTCTACCTGGACCTCCTTAGGAAACCAGATGTAAGCCTTAACAAGGGTTATCCAGGTTAAATACTATTGCAGTAAACTGTACAGCAATGGGTAATCTGGCTCTAATTAAAGTTAAAACTTTTTCCTCTTCCCTGCCCCCAAAACTTTGCCTGTGATCTTTTCAAATTTATAGCAGGAAATAAAAGAGAATTCCTGCCAAACCTATTGCTCCTCACCCCAAATTATGATTATATATTCTTCTTGTCTGTGATAAAGAGACAAATATGTATGAATTTATGTATGAATTTAAAGCTTGCAGTAGAAGCACAAAGTTCATCTTCTTTTCACTAATGAAATTACATTTGCTATGCTAATATTGCTGTTCTATTAGCTGGTATGGATTGTTTCAGTGTGATCTCTCTTCAATTAGACACCCAGTCCCCAGTGTTTCACTTCACAGTTTTGGATCTATGTAGGTGGTTCAGATAAGATAGATTCAGTCTATAACTATGTGTTATTGAAGCACTCTAGGAGTGAGTTCCCTTATTAAACATAAAGTTGGCAGAAATCTTTATTTTCTTACTTTCTTACTTGACACAAATACAAAATCATCCGTCTTAGGAGAAAAACAGTTGTGCCACCCTGATATCCTATTGGTATATTTTTAGAAGTAAAGGAACAGTGGCTATGGGAACTGCTTAAATGAGGCTCTAGGATGCTTCATTTCAGGAAGGAATGAGGTTTGATACAGAATTCAAGGAACCAGAGAACTGCTGAGTTTGGAAGAGTCCTCTAAAGACCATTTGATCCAACCTCCCCATGCTACCCAGGATTGTGTCCATACAGCTTTTGAAGACCTTCATGGGTGGAGATTTCACAACCTCTCTGAGCAACCTGCTCCAGCACTTGGTCACCCTCACAGAAAAAAAAGTTCCTGACATTCAGAGTAAACCTCCTATGTCTGTCTTTGTTGCCTCTTGCTCTTTCACTTGAAAAAGCCTGGCCCATCTTCTTTGCAGCCCCCTTTCATATTTTTGTAAACTTTGGTAAGATTCCCCCTTTTATATACGCTGCTCCTAAAGCCTGTGATTCAATTTGTTCCTCTGAGGAGCATGCATTTGCTTGTCTTTTAATTCAATAAGAAGCCTACTTGCATTTACATTATTTAGTTTAGTATTTTAAGGTCAAATACTTAGCAAGCACTCTGTATGCATACTAAACCAGTATGGCTGAAGCTAAACCTGTCCTAGATGCAGGAGAAGATAATGGCAAGGACTTCAAAATGTTTAACCTCTGTTATGCGAATGACTGCAGATGTTTTTTGTTAGCACCTATTTCTATTTTGGGGCAGTAGCATTTGTTTTAGTCATACTTTTACTCAATAGTTTTGAATATTGAATATCTCCTCATGTGCCCCAGCACATCCAGTAAACAGATAGATAGTGGCCTAAAGTGAATCCAATTAGGTGTAATTTTGCCTTTTTTTTTTTTTCTTGAGCATGTAGCAGCTTAAATTCCATATCAAGGAGAAAACACCCTATTTTCCCACAACATACCTACATTCTTTGTCAGATAAATCAACACATTTATCTTTACAAGATGTTGTACTTTGAGGAAACAAGCACCTTGTTTCCAACTGAATCATCCACACTGAAGGCAGCCCATGGGCTTCAGCCCCCATAGATATGTGGACAGCCCACCTACAGCAGCTACTTTGCAGTGCCCGTGGGTAGAGCATTTGTTCAGCTACAGTTCCTCTCCTGATCAGTTCCCATGCTCTGTATGAAACTAGCAGCATGCTGTTGGGAGTGCAGCTCTAATGAGTGTGTTATACCAGTCTGAATTCCTCGTTAGCTCCAATACTCAAACTTTTGAGAGATACTAATTAAAGAGGGTGGGGTGGGAGGGTTAGGGAGAAAGAAAGACATTAAATCATCTTGTTCCATGCTTGAAATGGTGATTAAACTTCATTTGCCCTTTTTGTTTTTCTTTAATGTCAATACAATTGATTTACTAGTCTTCAGAAAAGGGATCTTAGGTCTATTCCTTCTACCTTTTACTTTGTGTACATCCAAGCATTAGATTCAATTTTGATGCAAGCTTTCTCTCAAGATATGCCTATTGCAATCCATTTCTGGATATTTCTTGTGCCTGACTATATCAATGCCCCCCTGCTTTTTTTTTTTTTTCCATTTGATATATAATTAAATAGAACCTTTAAACTACTTCTCATGTGTGTTACTAGGAATCCTCCCTAGAAGTGTATAAAAGAGATTTAGTCTTATGAATCTCTTTTGCAGAGATTCTCTTCTTTCTAAGAAGACTGTAGACCACAGATATCAAATTATTTGAGTGATCTTCTATGATATTATTGCAAAGCCTTAATAAATTGTCTGTAGAAGGTCACCTATCTTTATCTTTGTTTCTGTAGATGTAAGCAACGTTGCTTTATCACTAAAGAAATAGCAGAATGGTTATTATTTAATTATTTAAACATTTCTGACTTGATAAATATTTTAAAGATACATTAAAATTATACATTATCTTTAGACAACTTAATTTTGATTGGCTACTGATTAATAACTGAATAAGTGACTGGCCTTCAACATAAAATATACAGATTACTTAAAATAAATTCTGTTTTCAGAATATCCATTATCTAATCATGTGTGATTTAACAAAATGATTTAGAAGAGCAACCAGACTTAAACAAAATTGACCCTCCTAAAAATTCTTCCACTATAGATGGTGATTTCTAACCAATCATGGCAGGGAGAAGCTATTACTTTATTCTACAAATAAAGGCATCCTTTAAAGGTTAAATAAAAGTGAATGGTATAACTCACTCCAGTGAATTTTTCCCAGGTTACTCCCCCAGATGCAACTGCTCTCCATTTTAAACCCAGACTTCATTTTTAATTAATACATATCAAGCTGTTCTTAACCTGTTTTCAACACAGTACTCCCAGTCACACTTTAAACTTCAGATATCCTTTAATAAAAATAAGCTGTGTTAAGATCTCAGACAGCTCAGGCAGTCACATACACTCATTGTTTTCTGCTCCAAATCAAAAAAGTGTGCTATATAGTAAATCTCTTTTCACTGTGACCCTTAGTAAAATGTTAACTGAAAAGCTTAGGTCTGATGGACTCAAAGTGCTGTGTGATCACACAGGCTGTTCTGCAACTCTGAGGCTTACAGCCAGGCACAGCAACAGACACTGGATGAAGTAAAATTTTGCCTTGGATTCTGACAGCTTCTGGGCAACTAGATCATGCCAAAAACAGACACAGCCACATCCCTCACTCCTTCTGTGGATTTGGCTTTAAAATTAGGTCGAGGGAAAGGTCGAAGGTCTAGAGCAGAACTTAAATATCAAAAAAAAAGAAAAAATTAAGCTAATCTTTCAGTCTGTAGTCATAGAAATGGCCAAACTAATCAAGTTTCTTTTTTTTTCTAATTTTGATTGGTGATCTGTCCCTAACAACCACAAGGAACTCAATATTTCTCAATATGTCCTGACTGGGATCTAGCATCCAGGTCTTCTCTAGCATAATTTTCATGTAAAAGGATATGTCTACCCAGCTGAAGCTCTCCAGAGAGATCAGATAATCAGCTAAAGTAATACTAAACACTTATTCAGGTCTGCCCTAAGAATATCCTTACTTGGTACATTGGTCTGTCTCTCAGGAAACTGGAATTCAGTCATGTAGGCATCTGAAGCACTTAAAAACCTACAACAGGGGAGGTGAAATTTTGCATTAATCTCAATTTCCTCAGTTTCACTAAAGGCTTGCTTGGGCATAGAAGTCCTTCCCTGGATGTTTTAACAACTTCTTGACCTGGAAAAACAGTGTCTCAAAATAAGGATGTTATAAAGAAACCTTACTTCCATTGAGGAGACATTTTTGCTGTAATTTTTACTGCTATTTGTAATCTATTTTGCTTAGTTATGCAAACATGCTATATTTTATACACAGTGCAACTTGATTTGAAGCAGCTGCTTTTAACTGTTGTAAATGTATGATACAATTTATCATCCTAATATATATTTTTTTAAACTTTATTGAAATTACAAATTTTCCCCAGTTTTTAGCATCAATATAGTTCAGTTCATTTCAACACTCAATGTTTCAAGGTATCCCCTTGTACCTAAGTACCTAAGTTTTGCAAAGCAAGAGAAAAGGATAGGTGAATGTACACTAAGGATCTTTAGCTGTTCGAATCTAAAACTATTAAAATGCAAACTAAATATAAGATTTGTGGTTTTAATATGTTTAGGCACTGTAGCAGCCTATAGAGAGTTCATAATCACCTGAAGCCAAGTTGTCAACTTTGACTTTATTTTCCTTTCACTGGGCCCCTTATGTGTCATAATGCTCATAAAATGGTGATTCTCTATCTTATACAAGGCATGAAGACAAATTAGGTGTTACAACCAGTAATAAATGCAAAAATAAAAGTTTATGACTTGAAAAATTTGTTTAATTTCTAGTCATAGAAATTTTGTTCAATTTCTAGTTTAAAAACTAGAAAATATTGTTTAATTAATATAATGTCTAAATTTATGGGTTTGTGGTATTATTTCAGCCTTGTATTGTAGTTTGTAATTTGGATTTTGATATCTATTTTGTCAATGGAGTTCTGGAGTTATGCTTAATACAGTTTAATACAGTTCCTAGGACTTCCAAAGAACAAGGGACGTACATGAGATTGTGATTAAGATTAAAGATGCTGTAGATTATTTCTAGGATTTAACAAATATGTGAAATAATTTTTCAGTGAATGTAATAAGATTAGATCTGAGTGCAAAAATTTTTTCATCTTAAATGTCTTTGAATTTTACTTTACCTTCAGCTTCATCAGTCTTTATATCAGAATCCTGAAAGATCTGCTATTACATTTCAGCAAATCAGTGTTCAGTAAGTGTATCAACTTCAAGATTATTTTTTTAATATCAAGAATTAAGCATCATGTTTACTAAAAATAAGTTTAAAAGTTAATCAAGTAATAATAAGCTTAATAGGCCAACATCAATAATATACAAAGTTTTCAAAATTATGTATATATATAAAACTAAGAATAAATGTAGGGAAATAAATAGAAAACAGGATGAAATGCAAAACATCTTTGTCAAAGGTAGATCATGTCAGATTAACCCTGCCATCCTGAGTTTTAAATGGCAGTTGACAGAGGAAATGTGTTCTGTGTAGTCAGTCTAGATTTCACTAAAGCATTTGATAGGGTGCCACAAGGGAAATTATGAATTGAATTTGATAATATGGGGCTAGTACAAGAACTTTTAAAGTGGATAAGAAGAGCTAAGTGGGAGGTGATAATGGATTATGCTGTGAAGGGAATTACTAGCTTGGAAAAATGTAATGCCATGAATAACCTGTGGACCAATTTTGAGACCAGTCTTATTAAATACATCCTCTAATGTCATGGCAAATCCAAATTGTTAATGGTGTTTTCTGACAGTAACTTTGCAAGGCATCATCAATATAGGGCTCCATTGAACTATCATAAGAGAAATATAACATGATGAATAGTATGATGGAGAGGGAATTATTTTCATCGTCAAAGGAAAACTGAGGACATCCACATTTTCAAAAGCTGATTGCACTGAGGAAGGTGTAGAGAAAAACAGATAGAAATATGTATATTTTTGAAAGGTAAGAAGTGCACTAAAGATTGGAATAGAGACCAGCAAGACTGATAGTGAGGACCTGATGGCCTTCAGTACAATTTTGTTTGAGCTATGCTGAGTCTGGTCTCATGGGCTGAAAGTCTGCTATTGTTAGAGTACATTAGATGTTCTCAGGAGCATATATTTGGGTTTGCTTTCAACCTAAAAAATCATCCAGTCTGCACAGTCTAAGTAAAACCCAAAGCAGAAACCAGAGGACATTAAGAAGGCTCAATCAATTTTGTCAAATATAAATCCCATGTCTAGGAAAATGTCAAGAATTTGTCTTATTTCTATAGAGAAAATTAAATTTATTTCCTTTAAATACTTAAGAAATTGAATGCAACAAATTAATTTTCTTTAAAAGATAGCTGTACTAACTACAAGAAATGCAAAATATATCAAGCACAAGATATCTATACAAAGTACAAAGTATCTGTAGAAGAAAAGTGAGTACAAAACAAACTAAATGAAGAGTCTTAAAATAGATGGAATTTTCTAATTATAAAAAGGTAAGGTTAAAGAAATTTCAGAAAATACAGGTTTTCAGATCACATAATGAATCCAACTTTAAACTTTTGTAAAATTCATCAATATAACCTCTGGAAAATGGAAAAAGAATTTTCAAGAGCTTCATTGCAGCAGAAAGACACCAAAGCAAGCTGCCTCAGATATTAATTTTTATATTTTTTTCCCCCTAAAAGAAAATACAGAAGAATTGTAAGATGGGTGAAAGGCAATAAGTAATTTAAGAGCTGTATTTTTTTCAGATTTTCTCCTGAAAATGTTCAGATTTGAGTTCAACTCTAATATCACTTGGGTTCAAGAGAGATCATACTGATCTATATTGAAAAATTCATTAGCAATAGAAATTTTTGAAGAGGTCAAGCACAGTCTGCTGTCCTCAAACTGCTGAATCTTTTGATCTGTTCAACTGTCTTTCTAATCATAAAAATTAGTTTCAGTTGCTACTTTATTTATATTACTTTGAAAAATCTAATTTTCTTATACTGGAGGAGCAAGAGCTGAAAGCTATAAAAAATATATAGACCAAACTCATTGTACTGTTACTCAAGAGAGGAAAGATTCTTTGCCTGAAAGAAGAGTGACAAAATTTTATTCATAGGGCATATTTATCTTAAAATATTTGGAGGTGAATTTACTAATAAGAGGGTATGCACAAACTTTATCTGTGCAATCTGAAAAGTAAGAGAAGGGTCCATGAGTAATTCTACTCTCCTAATACATTATCAATATACACTACATGCATGTATATACATATTGAGCATAATAACTGTATATATCTACTATGCATATTATTGCAATGCACTTCTCTTTGCTGTGGTCAATTTATATTTCATATCTTTTACCCAGGGATTTTTTCTTGGGAGAAAAGGACTACTCAGTCCATTAGCTGATCTGAATTTATGATGATTAATTCCTTGATGTTCAGCCATGACAGGAATTACTCTGCTCTAATGAGTAATAAATGTGGATAAGTCATGTGTCCCTATGGATTTCTTGGCCAGAAATTGCATTTAGAAGAAGGCTAATCGTCTAAAATTTATCCAAATTCAATACAAATTTTATTGCCACTAATTGCCTTTCCAGGTTTTGCAGCATTAAAGATATTTAAATGTATTTGTCATAGCACTTCTGTGAGTGTGTAATGCTCAATAGCAGTAGCAACTTCCATCATATTTAGGATTTTCAACAATTTATTTAATTCAGTACTAAATCATTATGAGAAGGAACACAATTTTCTATTTTTAATTCCATAGTAGATCATTCTTTAAAAATTTTGTTAATGTCTCTGTCATAAAACCTGTCTTTACTACTCTTGTTTTTTAATTCTGACATACTTTAGTTACCATAGCAGTGTTATAAGCAGGAGATACTGTAATCAAATGACACCTGCTATTGCCACTAGAGCTGTGTCAGAATTACCAAGATAGACCCCAGTTTTCAAGTGTTTGCATGCCAAATCGTACAAATCACTCTAAGCTTGATCTATAGTACTAAAGCTTCACAGCTTTAGGTTCTGCATGAGTATTATGTGGGGCAGAGAAGAGATTATCATCACAGCCATAACAATGCATTCAGGATTGACTGAACATATCACCATACCTGTGTCTCTGTTCCCAAGATGCAGCTCCCAAGGCCCTTACAAACACTGTATTTCACATAAGTGCTATTGTTTAAGACAAATGTTTATTGTGAAAAAAAAAAGCTACAATGTGCTTAAGAAAGGTGGTTCCATTAGGACATAGGATCTACCTCTGTTTGACAAGTATATTCATTGCATACCAGAGATAAATTGGAAAACCTATTGTAGAAAGTCTGTTACAATTAGGGTCACAAATGTTCTGGAACACACTGAACTTAAACTTTACACTCTTGAAATTATGTTTTCACTCAATTCTACTGCATATTTCTGTGCACTCAAAAGCAAAAGAAAGATGAAAAAGAAAGATGGAAACTTTCCACTTTGTGTTTTATGATGCATTAAAAACATCAATGCATGAAATTCAGTTAGCACAGGTTACCATTTTTGCAATTATTTTGCTATCCTGTTCAAATCAAATGTTTTATTGGTTTTCTTTTTGAGCTGGCAGTCTTTGACCTTGCCATTGAAATTGTTGTTGCTGAACAGGACCGACCAATTTGCTGACAATTTATTTCAAAGGTCAAAAATGAGCCCAGTTTCTTGGTATTCTGACCTAAACCAAGAGCAAGGGAGAGAACAGGGAATGAGTTTCTAGAAGGGACACAGCTTTCTTTTTACATGTTCAGGTTGTGTGTCAAGATCGCCCTTCTCTCAGTCTAAATTATGATTAGAGTCCACATGGCTAAGTGAAACTGGAAACGATACAGAGATCAATGACTCACAAAGTCATGAATCCCGTGAAGTGATGACTTGCAAAGAGGTGTAGAATAGTATCTTGCAATCCTCTAGAACTGAGGATGCCATCCCTGTGAAAGTGGTAATCAGAGGCTGAGCCACTGGTAGAACCTTTCCTTCCCACCCCTAAGTGCTCTCACCCTGATGAGCCGACTCCCAAAGTTCTCATTTCCACTGTATGGGGTTCTTTGGGTTGTCCTCTACTATTCACCTGTGGCCCCATTTGGGAGTGTTGCTACCCGTACATTTATCTATTTCTGAGAAGTTGTCTTCGTCCTGTGCTCATGACTTCTCAACTTCAAACTTTAGGTACGAGTAGTCTTACTACGATTTTACCAAACCGCTTTCTTTTGCCTTGATTGCAATGTTCTCAAGAGGGCTTTGTTCCAACCAATGAATAAAGTTTATTTTAAAGTATGAGAGAGTTCCTGCCTGGTCCTATTGAAGTAAAAAGTATTTTCTTGCATGCTTAAGAATTGGAGCTGCTGAATCTTGAGAATGAGAAGTCAAACACAATGACTGTCTTCAAGTATGCAAAGGCCACTGTGAAAAGAAAGATATCATATGTTTGCCATGTCTATGATATACAGCACAAAGAGTCATAGGTTTACATTTTGTCAAGATATAGTATGGGATGTGAAGAGAAGCTTTGAAATACTAATGATGGGGATGGGAATAGGTATGGGCATAGACAGTGAAGGTTGTGGGGTCTCCATCATCTGAATATAGTGCTCTAAAATTATTTTTTCTTAGGGGACATAGCCTAGACAATCTCTCCAAGCTTCTTTCACATTTTTAAATATTTTTTCTCTCTGCTATTCTCTGGAAAGCATAACAGCTTAGAAATATATATGCCATACATGATACCAAAAGTTCTTGAAATATGGGCATTTGAGCTGTATACACAAAGTGTCAGGTTTTCCCAAGATCTTAATTCCCAAAGACTTGTGATCTTTCCATTGATGAAAAATGAGTCTTTTCCAATTGGCTGATCACTGACAATGTGCAGTGAGAACATTTAGTTAAAAGTCATTGTCAAAATATCTCAATCTCAGTGATGAAAAAGGCACAGGTGTGCTCAGTGTAACTGTGGGATGAATAGTAACAAACTAATTTATAGTCTATTTTTAAACTTGTTTAGAATTTTTCAGCCAAGGTTCTTTATCATACCACAGTTATTTCTAGCAATAATGATCTTGTAGTATTTCTAATCCTTTGGCCTTCTGCTTGCAATCTGTTCAAAATTGTGCCTCTTTTTTAATTTATTACTGTTTTTGCTACTCTCATATTACCCTTTACTTAGGCAACTGCATTGACTACTTCTAAAGCTGAGAATCAACTTCAAAATTTTATTGTTAACATTAAAGGCTCTTCAAACCTTTTCCCCTTTCTATTTGTGAAATCTGGTTCATGTTTATGGCCCCCTCTCATAATTTATGTTTGGCTTCTGACCTGTGTCTCCTCCATCCCTACCATTTGCTGTGTCAAAATATCAGGCTTCTCCTCAATTAACACTGCTATTTTGAAAGTTTTCTCCCTTTGTAGAGTTCTTAAAAGTAAACCTTTTCTGTGGCTTTCTGTGAGAATGCTATAGAGAGACACATTTTATGCCTTATTGTGTCATTCTTCCTTTGTTATTTTGCTGTACTCTGATACTTAAGGGTTAGAAGTTATTGAAAAACAAAGCAGTTATGTTTTTGAATACTCAGCTTGTGCTGTTGTAGTTTTTATTATCTCTAGATGTAATTGAATTCTGTCATGACACACATGGAAAAAAAACATTGTAATCCTGGAGTTGGAAATAATACCTACAATACTGAGAATTCAGGGACCAGCATTAACTAGAGAGGGGAAATGAAGAAAGCTTAACATAGAATTACAGACAATTATCAAGAGGAATTACCACTTGAGGGGAAAAAAAAAAAACCAAAACATCACAAGCCTAATGTATCATCAATAAATGTAACCACACAGCGAAAGGCAAAAAAAAAAAAAAAAAAAAAGTAGCATTTAGTATCTAAGTGATGGCGATATACCAAAGAAAAGTTAAAACAAAATGCTAAGAAACCCTATCATTTATTTAATTTTTTTCATCAATCTCCTGGTTGTTTCACATATCAGTTTACATTCCTCCCAGCTATCATTCAAGAGTGAAAGCTGCAATTTACTGGTATGGGTTTCAAGCTGAATGTATTTTTAAGCAATAGAGATTTCTATGCTTTCTTCAAGAACATGAGCAAAAGATAATTGTTTATCATTAAAAAATTGTGTCAGCTGCATGCCTCACTTGTGGCTCTGCCTGCTTTACCTGTGCTCATTCCTTGGAAATGCAACTGTCTGCTGACAGGTGTCATGGTGGCTTCTCCTGATCCTCCATTTTAACTCTTTCCTGGGATTTTTAACTGGTTTTGTATGGCTTTTTTGCTTTGGTTTAATGTGGGTTTTTGTAATGTGTCTTCTTGGGAAGGGTAAAATTAAATTCACTAAAATGCTGTCAGATGAAAATGCTGTCAGAGAACTTATTTTTTTCTGCCTTTTTCAAAAAAATAAGTTTTGAAGGACATCACTCTGTGCTATTTTCAAGTCATGGATAACTCAGTTTACTCTCTGCTATGGTGTAACTCCACTGGGACCTTTTCCCAGATATTATCCTCAAGCCACCTCAGGATAAGTTTCAGTATCTTAAAAATGCTTAGTACCATTCTGTTCCTTGCAGGCATTTTGCACAGGGAAGAAGGATAATTAAGTCTGATCTAAAACATACTGGCCACATGTAACCAACCTAGAAGGAGCAGTGCATAGCCTAACTCCTGACCCACAAGTGGAAATTGTTTGGAAAAAGGACAGTTCTCCTGGGCCAAACAGTCACTCTCTCTACTAAGGGTCTCAGGCAGTATATTAGGCAGAGCCACAGGGTGCAATTGGTCATGCCCAGTGCCCCACGTCCTGACTCCCTGCACAGCTGCATGTTGGTGCAGGCTCATTCAGGACTGGCCCCATGAATATGAATGCTAGCCAGGGGTGAGAAGGCACGAGGTTTGCTCTTGGCGGGTTGCTTATGTCCACTTTGCATGCCTGAGACAGCTCTGTGATGCAAAGCGAGCCAAAATCAATGGGAGTGGAAAAGTTACTTCAAAATTTTGCTCCCCATCCACACTGAAGCACTAACATGGGAAATCTTAAACTAGGGCATAGATTTAACAATTTAAATAGTAATGACCAAGTTTCAGCACTTAGAAATATTTCTTAGCAAACTTGATTTGCTAGCTTTCAGTTCAGTTTTCTAAATTTTCTTCTATTTTGATAAGTCCCAAGGCATGACATGAATGAATGTATCAGTAAGCAGGCAGCACACTAGGAACCCCCTGGCATCTGAAGATTCCATGAAGCCATTTGGTGGGGCATCTGAATCTGCTGGAATGGACTGGAGCTTATGATCTGTCAACACCTTTCTTAAATAAGTCACTGTTCACAATTTCGACCACATAAGCAATGCAAAGTTCCTTTCAAGAAAAGTGAGACTATGATCCTATGGACGTTGTCTGAAAGAAAAATCAAATGTATTTTACATTTTCAGAAATTGCTGATAAAGCTACAGAATAAAGCAAGTACACATGGAAGCTAAGGAACATATGAACACAGTAATTTTTATCAGCTCTTGAACTACCTTGAGCTGGCAACAGTAAAGTAAATGTTTAATCTTTTTTTCCCAGTATCTTTTTCAGTAATTTGATCCTGTTGAAACAGTTTTCGTGCAGAATGTGATTTTTTTTTAATATGGGAAAATTTTGGATTAATGCTGTTGTTTAGTTGCTCAACATTATGTGTATTTCAGGTCTCTAGCTGAGATTACACATTACATAGTACAGATATACTTTTTCATAGTCTTCTGATTTAAATTGAGGTGTTTTGAAAAGTATTCTACTTCCTTAAGATATGAATTATACTTCTGCCATAAACCCCAGACTGACAGCAAAAAATACAGTCTTAAAGGAATAACATAAAATCATGCAAGTAAATCAAAGCATATTTGCATAACTTTTGAAAACTTTGTTTCAAATCGGGATATTAATTCACCAAAACTCTTCCTAATTTGAAATTAAATTTTTGCTCTTATTCATACTATATAAAGTAATATAAACAGGTCAAAATTAATATGGTAAATGAAAATTCCAGTCTCATTTAACATAATTTTCCTTATATTCTGCAGTGTGAGTAATCTAAGAAGTTGCAAGCTTGCAAAGAATTTCTTAAAAATAATTTAAATATTCTACAATAACATGAGGCCTGACTTCCACAAGACATCTGGTCTATTATACTGAAATATACTGTTCCAATATGTTTGGTCACATGTAGGAATCTGACATGGTAGCAGGGCTGTCAGGATTGTGACAATGGGGTTGAAACCTGTCTGAACGCCTGGGAGCTGCTCGCCGTGTGGGGTAGGTGCATGGATACAGAACGTTGAGTAGACACAATGATTTACATTATTTAGATAAGATTTTTTTTAGCTTTATAGTGCTGCCAGTGATGCTGTAAATAAGTTTCTGTCACAGATATTTTGTAAGAAAATGTGGTGATTGGCAAAGGAAATATCTCTGTTATTACCAGATTTAACATGAATGGTTGGCTTTGAGTAGAAAATAGTCTCCAGTGCAACAGTTAAGTAAAACCAAATACACAGTCAAGTTGCTTGAAATGTATTCTGCTTCCCTGTTATTTTCCACTTTAATCAAAAGGTGAACTAAATAAGTACTTCACTTGAGTCTGAGGCTGCAGATAAGCCCTTGTTTTTGATAAAATCTGAGCACAATATTGAATTTGAAGCCATATTGTTTAGTATATTTGACTGAACCTTGGCCATTGACATCATATGTGCTTATCTCTGTCCCAATTTTCTAATCTGTTCACTGAGGTATTTACCTATTTTACAAAACATTAAGTCTGAATTAAATGAGGCAGGATTTTGGCCTTTCCTCATTTGGCTTATGAAATGAGAAAGACAAAGCAATGTTTTCTCCTGTTACCCACCTCATCACCTGACACTGAAGAAAAATTTCCTCCAAGTCCACATTCCCAGAGAAAGGATGATGCCAAAGGCCTTTAGGGGAACTGTCAGACCACCATTGCTTACTCCTGCACACTCTAGGGAGCTGTGGAGGTGTAGGGACACTGGGGCAGCTCTAAATGTCTGCCAAATCCTTGGTGATCTTCAGTTCAACTAGAGACATTATGTACTTTAAATCCTCTATAGTTACCCATATGCACATCACTGCAGCTAAAGAATTTAATCTTGATAAAGATTCAGAGAAGATAGATTTTGGATGCACAGTGGTACACGGGGTCCTTCCTGCCACACAGTGGGCAGCTGGTTGGCAGGCTTCCCAGTGAATCCCAGTTACAGCCCCATGACATCCACTTCCTTATTGGATTTCAGTGATTTCTTTTATGATTCTGGAAGGAGATTTGTATAACTACTGAAGCAATGATTCCTACAAATGAAAATAATATCGATAAGGACACTGTCTGCCTCCTTTCTTTGATATGTTTTTCAGTGGTGCTAAAGGAGTGTTGTGACCACATTCTACAGGACCTATTAGTCTCTTTAGAGAGTCTTTCCTCCTGGCTATTCCATTATAGCAACCTTCTTGTACTGAAGTGTTTAGTACTGAAATTGTTCACTTGCTTGCTTAAAATTGAACATCTATTTTTTTTCAATATATACAAGAATATTGTAAGGTAGCTTAGGAAATGTTTTTGCCACCTGAGATTAGAAAGATGTGTCTGTTCAGAAATGCGTGGATGCTTTTTAAATAAACCGTTTTACTTTATGGGATGCTCTTCTGTGCTTAAAAGTATATATATATACTGATACATCATATGTTCATTTGTTGTCTCTGATCTGAGGCCTTTGGACAGCAGTCTGCAAAGTGCAGTAATTCTGGCTTGGGACGAGAGCCCTCTTTGCACGGGAAGATAATAATGAACCTTGTTACACCCACAATTGCTATCACCAATGGAAAAGAGCTTGGCTGGGGAGCTGAATCCTGACCGATGTGTCCCCGAGATGTCTGATTGCAGTAATGGCAATGGCTCCAGGTGACTGTTAACAGCTGGCCCAAATTAAAGAAACGTTTCAGCTTCTGAATCAACTGCTCGCAGCAAAGTGGTGTGGAAGAGCATGTGCTTTCAACTGCGTTGGGCCCTATTATTGGTAATTAAATCTTTCTCACTTTAACCAGAAAACATGCTGTTATCTTCCTGAGTCTGCAGATAGTTGCACTTGGTAACTTAGAGGGGTGAACTGTTGCATTAGAAAAGGAAGAAAAATAATTAAAATTCTGACTATTTAGAAGTCATATTTGCTGTTTTAGAATTGATCCATCTGAAACCAGAAAGTGGATGTCCTCAGCTTGCAGTTCCAAATTTCTGCTAACAAACAGGATGGATTAAAAATACTACTTATATGCCAGAACCACCATTTTCTCTTTCATTTTGTGGTATAGTCATGATGTATGGAAAAAAATCCACTATCTCCTATCCTATCTAGCTAGCAAACATTATATCATGTCCATTAAGCATTTTTACAGCGTTAAAAACCTATTAAAAAACACAGAAGCTCCATATATAGACTCCAGTTGAAAGTGAGGCCTGGGCAGCTCAGAGTAAAAGTCAGAGACAGAGCACAGAGGGAAAAGAGGTAAAGTATTTAGTCCAGGCATTTTGTCACTGAGTCAGAAATGAGGCTTTGCACATCCTTCACACACAGGAGTCTGTTTCAAGGATGGAAAGAGATCCAGTGTGTCACCTACTGCACACGGAAAGAAACAGGACCTCGTGTTCCACTCCTCTATGAAGCCTCTTTGAGTCATGATGTGCAGAAAGGAAAACATTTTCTGGAACAACAGTGTTTTTCAGGTAACTCCATGTAAGTCTTTCACCTCGGTGTTACCTCCATACATTATAGTAAAATTCAAGTGCCAGGAAATGGTGTGGTTTGGAGGAAATAGAGAAAGGTGTTTCCAATCTTAAATAAATTAGTATCTTGAGGAGTCCATGGTCTTAGTACGTACTCCCTAAGAAAACAAATAATATGATTCTATTTTTCATCCATTGGTAAATTCTGAATAGTTTAATGGCTTTTAGTGAAGTAAATCTAGACAGCTTGCTTTGCCTAGTACCTTTTAATAGCAATGCTTGCAAAAAATTCACAGATGTCACAATAGGATTAGTTAAAAAACACTGAATCCCTGTGAACATTTTTTTTGAGAATTATAGGCCACAGACACACACATAATTTATTGATGATCCACAGTAACTTTTTATGTGGTTAATTTAGCCTGTGGTTCCTACCTAAGCCCTGAGATGACCTTGTATTTGCCATGTGTATCTACAGACTGCTGACATACGGAGACTGAACCCTTCATGGCTTCAGTTTGATTTAGTTTACCTTCCCTTTGGGGGTGAAGTAACCTAACTGAACTACTACCACCTTAGGTGCATGCTCACATATTATCTCCGTTCAACTAATATATTTTAATGTGATTTTACTTATTTTATTAATTCAGGCTAATACTTTCCAGATGTCTCCATATAGACAACTCTTAAGTAAAACTGAGTCTTACATTCCATATAGTTCTGGGTTTTTTGACTGTGTTGTTGAGTTTTTTTTGAAATTCTGTCTTTGTATTTCCTCTTTCCATGTGGATAGCTTCTTTGTTACTCTCTAAGGTTTTGCTCCTTACATAAATCACCCAGGTGCCCATATTTCTCTTTTATCTTGAATAAGCATGGCATGCAGTTTCTGCTAGTCTTGAATTAGAGCAAAAACAAAGGTTGTATTGTTAAATTGGAATGCTTTTGTAAATGTTCTTGATAAGGCTATGCCAGGCTCAGCTCTATGTAATCTGCAGTGTATATACTGCTCAATTTAGTTATATGGGGAAAATATCTTTCATTTTAAAACCAAGTTCTCCTGTAACATTTGCTAGTTTTTGATATTTGTGCTTGTGATCAATAAACACATTATCTTGTACATCACAGATCTCTCACATGCTTTAATACATGTGTGCATACCTTTGTATGTAACAGATCACAGAAATTAATTCAGCTTTTAGGTAGAATTTACTAGTGTATACTAACGGATGCTCTATCACACATTAAATTTCATTTCCTACACTCACACACTTCTTCAATACATCATGAAACTTTCTTTTTCTTGTAATATTGTTATCGACCTCCCTTTTAGAAATCTCTAAAATTTTTCCTGTATCTCTAAGGACTGCAGCTGAGAAAATGTGGGCTGCTGCTTGAAGAAATTTAAGGTTGTTCAAAAAGAGAAGAAAAAAAATATTTTATCAAAAATGAACAAAATAAATTATGAATGCTAACCACAGTTCCACAGTTTTTCAGATTTTTTCCTCATACTCCAGATTGAGCTCAGACATTTTTTGGTAAGGTCTCAATATTATAGCCACACACACACACACACACACGCACACGCACATATATATATTTATATATATATGTAAACAAATATATATCTAATGTCTAATGTCTAATATCATCTAATATGTAATATATTAAATATTATCATATACTATATAATATATAATATTATCAATAATTAATAATTTAATTTGTATAATTATTATATTTTATATGATATATATTTATTATATATTCATTATTATATATTCATTATTATATATTCATTATATATTTTATATTATATAATGTATATTATACATTTTCTATTCTATAACTGCTCTTCAGAACCAAATAGTCCCAGTGAGTCTGAGGTCCTAAGAAATTTCACAAACTTCTCCATCTCTAGTATGCACCAGGACAAAGCTTTCTGTGCATAAAATATTGGAGAATCAGGTCTCCTCGACAGCCTCACAGGGAGCAAGCTCCACACTGACACCCTGCACTCTTCTGTGTGCTCTCAAGGGCACTCCAGCACTGATGAGTCTCCCAGGGGTCTTCAAGCACTGGTAATTTGCCCAGTCACTTGAGGTTGACGCAGAGCTACCTGCTTGACATGTCTGTGGGACAAATGCACTTCAGAGACTGAACAAAATAGCAAAAAACACATTTATTAGCCATGCCCTACCCCATATGTATAGCACTAGAGAGGTATATGTGCCAGCTTAAAGATGAAATAAGGAAAAAAAATTATTTTGTCACATAATTGCAAGAATAATGTCAAAAGATTCTAGAAATAAACTAGGTGTGAAAGGAAAGTCCCAAATTGCAAGCGGAGAAATGACAAGGACCTCCATTTTCCTGACAACTTCCTTGGGGAAAGGGAATTGTTCTAAGGATGGGTTAGGCAGCGCTGACAGCTTGTCTGTCTGATTTGTGCAAAGCACAGTGCCTCATTCATCTTGATTTTCTCTATAATTTTTTTTTCTCAGTGAAGTAATTAGCAAAAGTGGTTATTTCCATATAGTAGTGGTCAGATGATTTAAAAGAAAAGGAAGGAAGAAATTCTCATTTTAAAAGCAAGAGACCAAGTACAGCTAGCAGAATATGGAGTAAATTCATCCCTAAAAACCACAATTTTGCAGTTAATGTTAGCCCAAAAACTAGTTTATTCAAATCTATGATCTTGTCGTATTTGTTTTCTTCCCTGAACACTTAGCAAAGCTTACCAGAATTGAACTCTGGGATCTCAATGTGCATTTTAATCAAGTAATTTCCTGAAAATAAACACGGAAATTCTGAAGTTTGTTTATTTTTGTGTTAAAAAAACCCACCCAGTTTACTTTGAAGTTACTTTGTTGTATATAGTGATTTATAGCAAGGTTTGAGACTGTAGACATAACACAGTAACTGCTTGTAACATCCTGTCAGCCACTTTTGATTGTAAGGTGTGGGTATGGGTATTGGACTATGCTAGTTTCTGAATCTGGAGTCTTTGTAGGACTGTACATTCAAATATCTCATTAAGTTTGTTCAGCAAATGAGTACATTTGAAGCAATTTCTGATCTTGTTGAAAACTCAAATTCAGGGTGGTATTTTCTCTGAGTCCTTGACTTTGGAACTTGATTCTTCCATTGATCCCAAAGGTTAGCTGGCCCTAGGTCACTCTCCAAGAAAAATTTACTGCCTCCTTCTGTCTGAAGAAATCCCTTAGGAGGGAATTGCAGTCTGTATTTCCATTGCAAAGGATTACTGGGTTCACATAAGATTTCTCTGATTTTTGCTGTTTAAATATACAAATCTAAGAGCTCAGTAGCTCATTTTACAAATCAATCAGTAAAATAATTTTATTAAATTTATTTTTCCGTGAGCCATGACCTATTGTAAGCTACCTGGAATGATCTGACAAGTGGTTGTAATTTATTTTCTCTTTATTTTCTCTCTAGCTGAATTCTTCTAAGCCCTCTCTTATTAGCAGCATACAAGTCTTCTTTTTAATGGTTCAATCTAATAGCATTTTGTTTTCTTGTGCTGTAGGCTATGTGTTCTTTGATGAGAACAGATTTGTAACTTTTATATAGAGCTAATTGGATTTCTTGATTATCTCATTGAAGCTAACCAAAATGACCTTCCCATGAAGTGGAAGTCTGAAAGATTTTCTTTCAGAAATAATAGTCTTTTCTTCATGATAAATATTTGTTGCTTCAGGTTGGCTAAATATTTCTTTTTTCTTTCTTTTTCTGTTTTATCCCTGAAGGGTATCTGCCTTCTATTCAGAGTTACATCTCTACAGTCACACTTTCAAAAAACATGAGTATTTCTGTACTGTTAGTCATTTGCAATGAAAAGTAAGATCTTGAGCATATGAAGCAAACATTTTAAGGGAATTTTATCCTGGAAGGCTAGTTTCAAAAAGCCAGTTAAACAAGCTTCACATAACATTTATAAAGCAGGAAAGTAGTACCAGTTAATGTACAGATGACATGAGAGACAGGAAAAAGCATAGAAGGGGATTTTTGAAAATATTTGCATTGGTAAGTTTACATAGAAATTAATTATTGAGTTAAGTATATGTATAGATAGATCATTTTGGTAGTCTCATCATACATGGCTATAGCAGAATTATAACTTTGGAAAAAACATATTCCATTAGGTTGATTAAACCTGAACCATAAAAAAGAGATAGGAAACCCTTCCATCCACCTCTGCAGTACTGATGATAAGGTTTTACTTAATTTTTCATGAAACTTTTCCTATGACGCTTTTATGTTACTTGTTTAATGCAGCTTTTTCAAGTTCCACCATGAAAGAGTCCTTCAAATTTATTGTCAAATGTACTCATCCACATGAATATGTTCCTCAGAAGACCTTTATTGCTTTCAAGACTGTCAGGAGTGGTCTGAAAAACAGCTTAAATGACGTGTAATTTCAGGAGTCTGTTCACACTCTTGGATTGTGGGGCTCTGTGAATAGTGACAAATGCAGAGATCACCAGCTGAGCTGTACTGACATATCCCAGGTCACTCCCTAGCATAACATGCCTGAGTTGTGATGTTGGAGCTGTTGGTAGCTGCTTCCAGACTGGTGTCCTCTGGGCTCAGGGTCCCTCTGCCCTTAGGTTGTTCAGAGAACAGACTGCAGATTCCTGTCCACCAGACCCAAACGCTTCCTGGTGCCTTTTCTTCACAAAGCTGCTAAACCTTTGCATCCATGGACAATTTGAAAATTGGAGAAAAAAGGGGAGAAACAGTGCACCTAGCCCATTATATCTGTTTATTGTAAGAAGGCCCCTAGATATTTACAGGAAATTCCAATTACCAACCCTGCTTTGAAAATTTCTCCATGTACGTATCGGCAATACATGCTCTGCATACTGGATAACTTGATTTCTTGTATTTTTTTTCCTTTTGCAACCCAGGCTGAAAAAACCTAATTAGTGACAGAATTTTGTTTTTGTCTTACACAGAATTCTCTTTAATACTATATTAATATGCATTTTATGGGTATTCACGAACTGCACAAGACACAGGAGGAAAAAAGCAAAATGAAAACATATGAAGTGGCCAGCACCCTTCATATAAGACAATCTGAATATTTGAAGCTTCTTCTGATACAAGTACCACGTTATTTTAAGGTATGAGGGAAGGAATTAATCTTGCTTTTAACCAACTGTATTTGTACTTTCTTTGCCACAGATATGTTTTTTAATTTGCCAGCAATTTTTAATGACATGACTGTACAATTCCTTGAGACCTTTAAAGTCATTCTGCTTTTTCTATCCCATTTTGTTATTTAGCGAACTGTTATTGATTACAGAAAGATTTCTTTGGCATCACCTTTCTTTATGGCATCCAAATATCAACTAAACTGGCACCTTCATATGGAAACGTGCCCCTCTTTCAAATATACTGGAGAGGAAAAGAAACAGTCTTTTTGTTATTTAACTGATTATACACATTCTACAATACTTGTTTACAAATATTGGTTTTGTTTCTATTGCTGTTTTGCATTCTGAATCTCTCCTTTTCCAGGTTTCCATAGCAACTCTTGTACAGCTTGATCATTAGAAAGAAATTCTCTTTAATTGATCTCCTAATGTATAGCTTAATAGTAACCGTTAAGCAGTCTTTTGTTTCCAGGTCATATTTAAGGTTCATACATTTGCATAAAAACATCTCATTAGCTCAAACCAATCATTATTAGTAATTTTCTTCCTTTAGTTTTTTAATAACTAAATCCTTCATTGAGGTTTTACAAATAGCAAATATTTATAGCTTGTAGAAAAGGCTTTCTCAGTGAGCCTAGATGCTTTGTTTCTGTGAGCAGCAAGAAAATTACAGAGCTTCAAAATTTTGATCACATAATACAAAAAGAAGGTGTCTTTTTCTCCAACTGAAATTTAAATAGACCATTGTATCTACAGGCCAGAGACAATATTTAGCAGTAAAGTTGTAACATAGTACAAGCTTGTACAAATATGAATAATGATGTAAAAAAATGCCCAAGAATAACAGCAAATTTCCCCAATGTCACTGGCACCATGAAATACATGAAATTCTTGCACTAAGTTGAGTTGCTCATGGCATTCTTACCTGAAACCTTGTGAAGATATGTAAAAGTAAATGAAAATTGCATATAGACATTAATTTTTATTTGACATCAAGATAAACAATTTGATATCTATGATTGCAACATGAAGACTTGAATATAATCTTGTGCTCCTCAGCACATGTAATTGCAGATCTATATGGGTATGAAATGAGTTTTATTGAAGATCCATTGTGTATATGTACCTCTACAAATATGCAGCTAACTTCATCTTCTTGTGTATGAAAGTACTAAAGCATAAATTTGGATAAACTGAAAAGAAAAGATCTTCCACTGAGAAGAACTGGAGGGAATCAGCTTTCAGCAGTGCAAGGATACTTTATTTTTCCCTGATCTTCTATAACAGGTTTCACATCCCACTCTAAAAGCAGTTAATATCAAAAGAATAGTTTAAAATAATATCATTAGGACAAAATGCATAAATATAGGTCACACCATCATACTAAGCTCCAGAAAATGTTATTAGCATGTGTAACCTTTTCTTCTTTTCCCCTTTTTCTTTTTTTTTCCCTCTGGCATCCTTGACCCCTGTGTATCTTTATAGAAACTCTAATAGCATTAACATTATGCTACGATTAAAAAGTTAGACAGCACAACAATGCTGCTTGACAAGATATTTTTACAATCCTTTTTGATGTCATTCTGGTGGGATTGAATGTCCTTTGAACTCTTGCAAATTAAGTGGATGTTCAGTGGATGTATTCTCATATGGTATCTCTTTGTGTTATCTGTTAGGTCTCCTCTGCTGTTTGCAATGAAAGATTGGTTTGCATTTATCCTAGCATCTATAATTTTGTTAAACAGTAATTATTCATGCATACCATGGATTTCAGAATTAGGTTTCAAACCTGGATTTACTATCAATTTTCAATATGTTGAATGTATATTTTAAACAAATGGTATGAAATCTATGAAAGCTGAGCTGATAAAAATGAATGAGCTTCTGTTTCCTGAACTATTTTCATCAATTAACATCAGGGTTTAACCACAAACAGGAACACAGCCCCCAAAATACTGGTAGTGTAATGTCATTACTGGTTCTATCATATTGTGTGTGCCCTAGTCACATTATACAAACATAACAATAAAAAAGGAATAGAGACTGAAAAGTTATGTGTAAATTAAAAGCACATTGTCCAGAAGAACCAAAGCTTTTAATAAGGTAAAAAAAAGGGCATTATCATAGCATAGTTTTCCTTTCCACATCATGGCACCAGATGAAGTACAACCTTTAAGTTGTACATTTTCAGCTAGAAAGAAAAACTAATGAATTTTCCTTAAATATGTCTGTTTTTTAAGTATAGTAAGATGAATAAGAATAGTCAATAGTAGCGCAAACCCCCTTTCCTCTAAAAGGAAAAGAAAAATCAAACAAACAAAACCCACAAAAACCCAAAGCAACAAACAACAACAACAACAAAGAAAAAAACCACATGGAATTTCTAAAGAATGTCATGGGGAGAGATGCCATGGAGTGCTTGACAGTGACAGGTTCCAACAAGTCAAGAAGTATCAATCAGGATTAAAGCAGACAACAAAAGAACCAAGCATCCCAGTGACATTTATATATAGGAATCCAGAACAGGAACACTGTAAATACTCCACAAGCAGATTTTCATGCTTAAGAAAAAGATGCAAGGATTGAAACAGAAGCTGAAATTGCTGGTAGAAAGTAGTAAACCCAAGTTAGGTTATGATGACTGTACTGTTTCACTTTGACATGCCATTAGAGGCAGGAAAAGTCCAGTTAATTGAGAGTATAGTTGTGCAAAAGGCTGAAAAAAACCGAAAAATGTGGAAATTTAGACCAGCATAACAAACTGAAGGGAAACAGAGGGGAAGATGTTTAATTTATATAGCTGCAATAGCTATTGTGCTGTTAAGTGGTTAATGGATTTAGATATTGATAACTTATGCAGAATACTAGAAAGCAGTAACTCAGAAAAATACACTGGTTCTTTGTTGAAAAATTTTTACTATGCTCAAAAAGTATCTTGTTAATGGGATGTTATTAACCATTAAAAAATCAAGATTTATGTTGTCCTTCCTTGGTCAGGATTTGTTTATCAGGACACCATTTTCAACTGGTGAGCTCAGACTGTGCCTTTTTTCTTCCCTGAATCTGTTACCTATTGGTACAAAATATGGAAATTCTTATCTCTTGTCTCTGTTGTTTGTGATATCTTGTGCTTTTCCAGTGCACAATTCATCCTCTGCATTGTAGACAGACCTAACTCAGACTTTTTTCAACACTCATCAGTTTAAGTGCCTCACAAACTTTAGTGTCTTAATTTTTCAGGTGAAAGACTATTACTTCCATTGTACAAATGCTAAGCTAAGGACCAAAGAATTATTTCCTCAGAGAGATTTCTTTTTCTTGGAAGCTGAATACAGATTAGAGTGAAGAATGTTGATTTCAAGATCTGAAAGAGCAATCTGTAGTGGGCACAGATTTTTCTTTTCTTTCTGTCAATTTCTTTCTGCATTGTACCTTCTGTTTTCCCTGCTCCAAGCAATCCCTCCTCCACTTTTCCTTCTTTATTTTAATACTGCCTCGTCCCTGTAATCTCATTTGCTTTTATAGTCACTCCTGTTCAGCATTTCTCGGTCTTCACATTTCACTTAAAACCTCCTTACTCGCTGAGTTTTCTCTTAGCCTAGTTTCACCTATTTCACTGAAATACCCCATGACCTGTCCAGGCTTCATGAGGACTGCTGAGTATTTGTTCCCTTCCTAGGACCACTTTTTGGGACCAAGGTGTGAAATAAAGCACTATGCAGTACACCTAGTGATTCAACGGAAATAAGCTGTGATGGGAAGATTGCAAGGCAGAGTAGAAGGTTCTTTAAAATGTGTGAGACTTCACAGATGATAGAGAAGCCTGATTTCAGGCTTCCTATTTGTCTGATAGCTAAGGCACACCACAGTCAGGGGCATTTCCAGCAGGGTGTGCAAACACAAGCAAGGCAGCGAAAGGGCAGCTGATTGGTAGGTATCTATAGCAGTTCCAGAAGTGCAGCTAGTGGAGGGGATAAGCTCCACTGTGAAATGGGGGTCAGGTCCTGTGGTATGTCCTGTCCTGCTTGTGCAGCTGTTTCTGTCACTGAAAAACACTGATTGTGAGTGATTTTGTGCTGGGCATGGTCTACAGGGAATGCCATGGGCCATGGGCCAGAAGTGATAACAGGAGTCTCTCCTGTCACAAGTGAGCTCTGACAGTTGTGGCAGTGCTATAAAAGGTAAACAGGCCTCACCAGAGATTATAAGAGGTAATTAATGTGGGGTCAGTGGGAGGGACACTCCAGAGACCACAGCCTAAAGCCCTGTATTGGGTCTGACAGCGCTGGAGCTCAGTTTTCCATAGCAGCCCTCACAGTGCTGTGCTTTGCTCTGGTAGCTGGAAGGGTGTTGATAACACACCAATGTTTTGGCTACTGCTCAGTAGTGCTGTCCATCTGACTTCCCCTCTCAGCTATTTCAAGGGTCTGAGAGTGGGCAAGATCCT
Source organism: Molothrus aeneus (assembly GCF_037042795.1). Taxonomy (NCBI): domain Eukaryota; kingdom Metazoa; phylum Chordata; class Aves; order Passeriformes; family Icteridae; genus Molothrus; species Molothrus aeneus. The sequence continues at coordinate 39,590,057 of NC_089680.1, forward strand.
GGGAGGGGACACAGTCAGGCCAGCTGACCAAAGGGACATTCCATGTTGTGTGACATCAGCTCAGATATAAAAACTAAGGGAGAGAGGAGGAACCAGGAGGGCATTTGTTATCCAACAATGTTTGCTTCCAGAGCATCCACTCTGCATGCTAAGGCCCTGCTTCCCAGGAAGTGTCATTGATGGGAAGTACAAATTAACTTTTCCCTTTTCTTATGCCTGTGCAAACTTATGCTTTTACTTTCTTTTCTTTTCTTTTCTTTTCTTTTCTTTTCTTTTCTTTTCTTTTCTTTTCTTTTCTTTTCTTTTCTTTTCTTTTCTTTTCTTTTCTTTTCTTTTCTTTTCTTTTCTTTTCTTTTCTTTTCTTTTCTTTTCTTTTCTTTTCTTTTCCTTTTCTTTTCTTTCTTTTCTTTTTTTTAATAAACTGCCTTATCTCAGCCTACAAAAGGGAGTGATAGAGTGGTTTGGTGAGCACCTGGCATCCAGCCAAGGTCAAACCATTACAGGCCCCTGAGGACAAAAAGGAAGACATGAGTGATGCAGAACAGGAATTTTTGAGGAGTATGCTACTTCTGGCAGTAAGAGAAAGGCTCCCCCCTCTGCGCACACCCAGCCACCCATAAAAATCTATGGTATCGAGAAGAGCAAATGTGTTCTCCTGGGGGAAAATCCTGGTAGAGAGCTCTGTGGACTCTGTTAGGATCACAGATGAAAAGAGGCAGCAAATAGTCTTTGGTTTTGGTGATTCATTTGGAGTGTGGAGAAGCACTCATTTGCCACTGTGAATCATCTTCCCAAAATTGCGAGGATTAATAAATCTTGGAAGTCCTTTTAAGGATAAAACATGTATGAGCAGCTAAGAAGTTATAAGTTTATTTTCATAATATTTGCTTAGAATTATTGTTAGATAAAGATACTGTCTACGAATATTGAGATTTATACTGAGTGAGCTGTGGAACATAAGGGAATGGCTATAGCTCCCAAGTTGTATCTAAGCTCCTCCCAGTAAACTGTGGCACAGCAATGATCTAGTAATTATATCAAGCCAGAACAGTATTTTGTGTCTTTCTTGCCAATTTCTCCTCAATCCAGTGAGAGAACTGTGTTTTAGGGCAAAGTTGGTATTACCAAATAACTCTAATACCAGGCATTGCTTTCTTAACAATATACACTCTGAAGTCCCAAAGTCTGGGATGGAAATTGCAAACCGCATCACCAGTTTATACACACATTAAAAACTGTCACAATAAGAGGGAGGAGGCAATCTTAGTGGAGGGTGTTTTCAGTTTCTGCTTCCCTTCATATGTTTATTTGCAGAGTCTTCTTATCACTAATCCTTCCTGGGAAAGTCTTTGGGCATCCTACCCCATGCAACTCAGTTGTATTGCGTCTTGTTCTCTCAGTCTCCCTACTTTTCAGTGTTTTGTAACATCTATTACTGCCTGAACAAATTAAAGGGAATTACTATTTTCCACATGTGGATGTGATCTCTGCCCTACCATTCAGACTGAGGCTGAAGAGTGGATCTGCTTTATTCATTGGCACGGATGTAGTTGGGCAGTAAAACATGAGTCATTTATAAAACTGTCATATCTTCATGGTGTGAGTATTTGTGGGGGTGCAGTACAGCTACCAGAGTGTGACACTCAGTCACCTGGAAGGTTGCTCTTTTCTCCATCATCCTGCAGAAATTCAGGATGTTCCTTTAAAGCATGGGAATGAGGGAATGGAGTAACAGAAGTACATGAGAGAGCTATTTCCACAAAAATTTGAAGAAGGATCTTTAGGAAGTGTTATACTTGATGAATTAATATCTAGACAAACTGAGTAGTAACAATACTATCAATAGTTAAAAATGTCCTCGGTGCACAACTACCTAAACAATAGGAGAGAATGAGAGAATGTGTACTATGCTATAATAATCTAACTAAATTAATATATTATTCCAAGAAGTGCTGGCCTGACATAATGACTTGCTCAGCTTTCTACAGGACCTAGATCTTCCCATTTTCTATTTTTCACAATAAAGTTTCAATAATTCCAGTTTGATTTTAATATAGGCTGGAATTATATTTAAATGTCTTCATCTTTCTTTCTGAATTTCAGAAAAGAGTGCAGATTTGAAGATCCAGAAATAGAACATAGTTCCTATCAGGTAAGAGAGAAAGGACAGAATAGTCAAAGGATCATACCAAAACGTGAAATTTGTATGAAACATTTTATAATGTATAAAACTACACCACCTTTTGAAAAGCTTAAAAGTACAAAGAACAAAATCACCTAAGACACACTTTTATACTCACTATCATAATGAATTTTAGGTACACATAGTTTATTTAATTCAATTTACTGCCCAAAATAATGAAAACAATGTATAAATAAAAGAAATAAATATCTTCATGAGACACAGAAAGATATATGTAAATTTCTGATTATCTTGGGGGAGAACAAAGTAACATACTTGAAAGAAAATAAAGAAATGTCTATTTCAGCTAACATTCAAAAAATGAAAAACCAAATATATTGAGAAGTAATTTTAAGAGCTCGTGAATATCAAAAGGGAGAGGGAAGACAAGAAAAGTATAGTTAGAAGCTTTTAAAAATATCATAATTATAAATTGTAATTTAGAGTATAATATGACAGTTCTGAAAGACTGACTGAGAACAAAAACAAGAATAAAAGGAGAAGGATGGTGGGAAAGAGTCAGTGATCACAGAAAATGCCACAGTGAGAATTTGAAAATGAGAGCACAGATGAATAAGAAGACTAAAGTGAACAAAAGAAAGGTGAGAGATGTCAATGAATGCAAGGCTAAAATTACATTTCCTGTAAGGTTTTGGACACACTGATACTGATTAAGGGAACAGCTTAGAAGACCACTGCATTTAAAAGCCATGACTGAAAATACCAAATGCATCCAATGCATATTTTAAAAACCACAGTAAATACCATTTATGTTATGCAAGAAATATCATGTGAAATGCCATTTTATATATATTTTATATTGATATTCTTCTATAATTCTATATTCTATATTTTATTCTTCTATATTACTTCAGTAAACCAGAGATAGTTTGTGGTGAAAGCAGTTTCCACAACCATAGATTTTAAAATAAAAAAAACCTGTTAGACTTAATAGACTACTTAACTGTTAGGCATAATACTTGGGACACTAAAGCTGCAAAAAAACACATCTTCAGCCCTGTGTTTAGTCTGATAACTCAGAAGGTCATCCTGTAGCCTGATAGGGTTGGATTTGCAGAGTATTGGAATATTGCAGGAGTCAATAATTTAAATAAATATTTAGTACTTAACTTGTGGTACATTTTATTGCCCAGAAATCTTAAACAAAGGTATTTACCAATTAGACTGAAAACTGGTGTATTGCAAGTGCAAAACCTTTTGAGGGAAACAAGTGGAGAACTATGGCTTGACCCAGCCTGAATTAATGCTATCTGATTTAATAGAAAGCATGCTAGTACAGAAAACATGCTAACTGAGTTTAGTTGTTACTGGTTATACAGAAACTGGTTCACCTCGCTGAGTTCAGATAAAAAACAGAATATTAGACTGACAGAAAATATTTTTAAGTACAATGAAATTTTCGAGATGTAATATTTAAACAATGCACTGAATGCATCACACCTTGAAGGTTTTTATATAATTCTATATATTCTATGCAATCCAAGATCAACAACATGCTTTTTATGTCAGGATTAAATTGAATGGAATCCCAAATAAAGATACCTCACTGAGACTGTTCAATTAAAACCTTCAGAGCTGAACTTTTGCCAAAAGTAAGCTCTTCCTTTCTTGCCTAAAAAAATATAAAAAGCACATAAAAAATCATGTACTTTCCAGGTATGGGTAGCTGATTGGAGTTAATTATCAAAGTCAAGAACAATTAATGCAACAAGCCATAACCATAGGAAAATTTTCCCTGAATTTGCCACATATAATCAAAATCTTTGTATCTCTTTTACAGAATATAGTAAGGATAAAAGCTGAATTTATATACATTTAGGAAACATTCATTCTCTATGTAAAAAAACTTAAGCCAAAGTTGGACTCCTAATACAAGGAAGCAATCAGGTTTGTTCAGCACTCATGTTCTAAAGGTCTATTGCTGTTAAACTGTAAGTGAAACACAAATATATGTATAATATAAATCCATAATGTCATTGGAAATATGAATGTGCCATTGAATCTCATCTAGTAAGGTTTTTGACTGACAGCTCAAACGAGAGTTACCAATCTGAAACAAAAGAAGAAGGAGAAGAAAGAAAATCTAGACTGATGGAGCAATCTTGCTCCTATTCAAGTCAATATAACACTCTCATTCAAGCATGATCAGGCTCCCTTTGTGCTCTATACTAAGCACATAGGACTCACCATCTTAGTGCAACAGGGCTTACCTGAGGGGAAGGTGAAATTTAAAATTTCTCTTGTTCATTAGACTTCAGATGATCACCAACATAGTCATTATGATTGTGTTTATATTATCAGTACAAGGGATTTTAGCAGAAAATCAACTGTTTAAAGTCTGAGGATTTTTATTTTTCCTGAAATTTTCCAAATTACAAACTGAATTTATTTTTCTTGCATTTTAAGTAGTTCACTACTTATTTTACTGGTATCTTTATATCTTAGTACCACTTATTCTGAAATGGATAAAAAACTTTTTTTTTAATGCAGATATTCACTGGGGGTCTATATAAACAACCTTTTGGCAGTTAAGCATTGGTTTTTTTTAGTTTTATTAATAGCTTCATATTTCTTTCCAGCAGAAATCTAGCTGTAGCAGGTGTACATTCTTACAAAAACATCTTCTTTTATATAGATTGAATTAGTGGATTCACGTATCTATGTGTATTGCATTTGCAGAGCAAGGGCTTGGCAGCAAGGAGACCCTGGGAGGGTTCTGGGAGAAGATGTTGGGAGTTGTCTTCGTGTTGGCCAGGGGCAGCACAGCCACTTCTGACAAGGACTTGCCCAAGGCTGAGCCCATTGGTGGGGGTGGCAGTCCCTCAGGGAGGGACAAAAAATAGCCTGCTGTACAAGTGCAGCCAGGATGAAGGAGTGAGAAAGTGTGGGACACATATTCACAGTCAGTGAAGGAGGAACATGAGGCACTCCAGCTGCTGGAGCAGAGCTTCCCCTGAGAGATCGCGGTGAGGCAGCTGTGTCCTGCAGCCCATGGAGGTCATGGTGGAGCAGAGATCTACCTGCAGCTCACAGGGGAGGCCATGGCAGAGAGGTGCTCGTTCCCGAAGGAGGAGGAGTGACACTGTGGACAGCTCACAGTGGAGCAGGCCTGACAGGACCTGTGGACCCCTGGAGAGAGGAGCTGACACTGGAACAGGTTTTCTGGAGAGACCTGTGACCCTGTGACCAATCCATGCTGGGATGAAGAACTGTACCCTGTGGCAAGGACCCACATTGGAGAAGTTCATGGATGACTGCCTCCTGTGCTAGGGACTCCATGCTGGAGCTGGAGAAGGAGCCCTTCCCTGAGAAGGAAGGAGTAGCAGAGACAATGTGTAATGATCATAATTCCTATTCCCTATCCCTTCTACATTTTGAGGGAGAAAATCAAGAACAAAGTTGAGTCCTAGAAGAAAGGAGGGATGGGAGGAAGGTGTTTTGATATTTTGTTTTTGTTTCTCACTACTCTACTCTAACTTGATTGGCAATATATTCAGTTAATTTCCCCAAATCATGTCTGTTTTTCCCATGAGGGATCTCTCCATGTCCTTGCTTCAACCCATGAGCCTTTCACAACAACCTCTTTCCTCTGTCCACCTGAGGAGGAGATTGATAGAGGGGCTTTAGTGCACAGCCAGCACACAAACAGGGTCAATCTCTCACTCTTGAAATGAAAAGATGTGTCTAAAACCAGAATATGGGAAAGTTCTCTCCTTTCTGCATTCTAGTATTGGAAAAAAAATTGCAGTTTATCCACACCCCTTAGAAACTAGTTAAAAACATACTTGATAGATGTTACCGCCCCTTTAAGTGTTTCTTGCAATGCTTTCAATTCTGCTTCAGTCATGCACATAAGGATCACAGTTTGCTCATCTATTTCTTGTTTAAATTAGCTAGAACTAAAAAAAAAAAAATTAGTATATTTCCTGGTTAATCTGACCCAGTCAATATGCTCAGAGTGCACATTTAAGATACATTTGTTTCTGTTAGTATAACAGAAAGGCTCAAGGGGGAGTTTGGTTCAGGGTTAACTCCCTTCTTTACAGGAAGTTTCTCAGTCTTATTCCTGCCACCCCAGCAGTCCTGTAGCTTGCCATAATAAAACAGCCTTTGCAGACAGCAATTTAGGGTTAAATGCAGCACCAAACATGCAAATGAAACATTGGACTTTTTCCACTCCCCAGCTTACAGCTTTTAGTCTTTCAGGTAATTAAATAATCCTAACATTATTTAAATCTTTCCTTTTGGACAGGTGTTCTTACAGTCCAACTCTTCCTTTTTTTTCCCCCCTTCTTGCTTTTTTTATCGCTTTTGTTTCTGAACTGTTTCTCTGCTTCTTTGCAATTGCCTCAGGAAGAGATGAAGTGTTTCAGTTGTTCTCTTCCACCCTTCTAACTAGGCTGAGGAATTCATTGTGGATCACCACTGTGTGAGTAAATAAATCTATTGGCAAGCTATAGCCATGATGCCAAAGGTCAGATGTTAGCCACACCAGGGAAATGAAAGTGCATGCCTCCATCCCTAATTTAGGTACCTGAGCTATTAAGCGGAATGTGTTTTAGGGACTGCCTATGGTGGGTACTGTTCTACTTTTCAGCTCCCTTTCCATACTGGCTTTTATGAAATTACTAGTTTAACTGCTATTGTCATCTCATGAACTTAATAGCAACTATATCAGCATATGATATTTTTATTTTCATCATCACAGCCAGATGTAGGACATTTGACTGTACTCCTCTCACTGGACACCACATGCAGTGCCTCCATGCACATAGGACCTCTGCTCTGTACTTACTTCAAGACAACTGCCTCTCTCCTCAAGGAGGTATATGGATTCTTATGCTGGATTAATGATGGTTTGTTCTGCACACAAATGAGGAAAAAGCTGAATTTACATTGTACAGTGAACCGAACTGCTGTCAGATTTCGAAAGCCATATGACTTTAGAAATCTTCTTGCTGGAATTTCGGGAAGGCTCAGCAAACAGAGTGGTCCTTTACTTTGCATAAGAGTAGTATTGTCTTCTCCAGAGATTTACCTCCAGATGTAAATACTGAAACCTCAAACATTATCTGTTTAAAGGCAGAGAAGCTCATTATCTGCATGCACTGAGCTAAGGAAGAATTTGAGTTTCACTGCAATTTTTTCCTTGAGGAGATAGGGGGATCTTGAAAAATAACAGGCATTTCAGCACAAAAACTGAAGTTCTCTTTCAAATACAATTTTAGAAATGTCGCAGAGCTTTTGATGCTGGAAAAGGGTCTTCAGAACTCTTGCTACTGACTCTAAACACATTAAATTTCATAAAATTAAGTTGAACTCATAACATTCATCTTTTTAAATTTATAAAATATATTTGGTATAAAAATCCAAATAATATAAATTAAATGTATTTATTATAATACTTAGAAATGGATTCCTAGGTGTATAAATTATTATACTAATTTACCCAGCTAGCAGCTTAGGCTCTGGTGAACACACTTTGCTCTGTGTCCTTAAAATTGAGGAAAATTCTTTGAAGATTGCAGCACAAAGCAATGAGTGCTTCTCATACCTATATAGCAGTTCTAAAATCTGCATTCAGGTGGGACACAGGCCTAATTCTAAAACGTATGTTCTGCGCCTCTAAAAGTTGGAGAGAAAAATCATTGAACATTCTGAAGTTACAGCAGCTGACCTCATGAAAGATTCAGTTTTCACAAGATTTATTTTAAATTCAATGGTTTGCTTATCTGTAAATTAGTATTAGTCAGATTCAAATCTGAAGCTCTGAATAAAAAACCCACTTCTACAGATTTGTAAAATTTCATATTTAGTCAAAATCTAAAGAAAGCTAAAGGAAATTGAACATTATGAATATTCCAAATGATAATGTCATTATGAAAATATTAATAATTATTGTTTATAACAGTTATAACTACAGTCAAAGACAGTTCAGCACCTCAGGTCACTCTCAAGTGGTCCCGGGGGGATCCAGGGCAGCTCAGCCAGCCTGGCAGCAGCAGTGTTTTGCCTGCTCTCACGGATGCTGCCTGGCCACGCACCAGCGGGAAGAGGCAGCGGTGTGCAGCCTGGCTGTGCAGCACCCCCCGTGCCTGCAGGCTCTGGGGTGCACCAACATGAGGGCAGGTGCAGCTTTTGCTCAGACACCCCGTGCCAGTCAGTGCCAGGCCCACGGGTTTGCTTTGTCATGGGAAAGCAGTGACCTCGACGAAACAAAAAGCAAAATCTCTCCAGTACTTTTTCACATTTGCTTTAGCTTGGAAGAAAGTTGTGTTTGGAGAAGATGGAGGAAGATGTTCCATTCACTGGAGCATCAAATTCCCCTCTTAATTTGTTCCTTTCTCATTGTGACAAGCACCTGTATTGGACCCAAGCAATTAAATTTGTTTTTTATCCCAGGAATTGCAACAGAGCTTTCAAACAGGTTGCTACTACTGATTCCTCTTTTGCCCTTTAACAATAAAACTGCTATAAAGTATATTCACATTCTTATTTTAAGAAAAATAGAACTTTAATATTTCTTTTAAATTTTTGCTTTTTTTATTAGCCTAACCAGTTTTGGTTTAATTCTAAGAAATAAAATAGAAATTAGGACATTGTTTAAGGTTTTTTGACCTCAAATATAATGAAATAGAAGTTATTTTAGTTTTTGTCTGTGTTAATATAGATATTTGACTCTCATAGGCTGCTTGTGCTCTTCCTTCTAGTGTGTCAGCACACTACTGGAATGGCTTTCTGGGTCACTGAGTCCATTTGCCTCTCATAACAGATATTGTTTCTTCACAGGTTTTTTAACACTTGTAAATGGCTTTGCTTTTTCTTTTTTGTAATTCAAACTTGTTAATGAAGGTTTCACATCTTTTCTTAAGCCTTCATTTGTCTAGTTAGAAGAAAATACTATTGAATCTGTTTGAAAGAAACTCTGAGTAGTAAATTGCTACTTGGTGCAAAGTAAAAATATTTAATCTTTTATCTCTTTGGGTCTAACTCCTTCCAATCATTTTTATGATCTAAGAAAGATCAAAATCTCCAGGTCTTCAACACTCTTTTTCAGATGCTACCTTTTCATGTAGGAGATCTTATTATTCATCCCAAAACATTGGATTTACATTTCCAATATTTTATTCCCTCAGTTATTGCCAGTTGATAGCAACACATGGCTTTTTCTTTGATAACTCAGTTTTGCTTGTCCATAAGTTTTACTTGTGCTCCTTCCTAGATATTTTTGCTTTTTAAATGTCATTAACAGGAATAGAGAGATCAGTCCCAGGATACTTGAACTCCCCAAACAGCCTTTTTAGAATCCAATAGTTCCTTCTCAGTAAGTTTTTTTTGTCCTTTACAGTTCTTCGTCCACCTTACAATGATTTTCCTAATCCCTGCACTCTCTAGATGAAGTGGTAATTTCCTATGTGGCCCCATATCAAATACTTTAGTAAATCAAGTTTGCATTTCCTTCTGTAGAAGAAAAACATTATCAGAAAAGGATATCAGACTAGTCCTGCCTTAATCAAACCTATGTTGCATTTTCTATTCTATCTCAATTATTTTATTCAGCTCTTAAAAAGCAAAAGCCTAGCATACTACTGAGATCAGACTAATCTCTTCTTACCCTTCTCATTCACCTCTGCTCCTTTATACCAACTCTTGACATTTCCTATCCTGTAATCTTATGGCAGTACCACTGATTTGATAGATTTCTTTAAAATGTTTACCCCCTCCACATTCAGATCTCAGAGGTCAGAGTAGTCAGCAACTTTGGTAATGAGTTCCCTTAATTTATTAAGGTTTGCCCTTTTGAAACCCAAGTTCTCATTGCAAACCTACTATAATTTAATTTAAACTGAATCAGTTCACCATCACTCAATCAGACATTATTTGTAGTTTCAGCCCTTTTTATAGCAACCTTCTTTAGACTTTTTTTCATGTATGGCAACATCATCTTTTGCTGGTTCAAGATTTAATGGGTTGAGAATGTAATAACAATTAAACACAGAACATCTTGCTGTAGTACAGATGCTACCTGCTCAAGCCCACAGGGACTTTAAAGGAGAAATTGAAAATAACTGCCACAATATTCCACCTGGATGTCCAGCCCAGCTCTGAAATAATGTGAGACTGAAAGAAGTGTGAAGGTGCTTTGGTATTACCAAACTGGTTTTTTATCAAGATAAAATTGACAGAAAGAAAGGTATATTTGTGTCTGGAACAAAACTGGAAAGGACAAAATCAACTTTGAAACTATTTTTCCCCCAGATTTTTCTCTGGGAATTAAGCAAAGATATGATACTAGTTCAGTCTTCTCTTTAAAAATGCTCACTCAGTTTTGGACTGACTTTGTGAAATAAAAGGGAATTTCTCCAGAATGCTTCTTCTGCTTGGAATTTTCTGCTTCTTCTGCTTTGGAATCCAGAAGCAGAGCTTTGAATTTTAAATCCCATAGTGGACTTTACTTCCTTGGATATAGCCAATCAGGTATCAAATTCATATATACTTATAGCACCTGCAGCCTTCTGTGTCAAGCTGTATTATAGCTCAATTATATTTAATCAAAAATATTTCCTTTCTTGGAACACACTGTCTTAATTGCATTTGATACCTGCCTGGGGAGGTGCAGTGCAGTATCCCCTTGCTTACGGTCTTCCAGGTCGCTCAAAATTTTTGGACTATCTTATCTCTGTGGTCATCCCATTTCTAAGATGAAAGTTATCATTTTATCTTGGCTATTTTTTGCTATACAAATTACTTATTCCACTTGAGTTTTAGTAAGCATGTACTGCACTAAAAGAAACATGTGTGAAATTTTAAAAGGGAGAGAAATAAAAATTGTTTTCTACCAGAGCCATGAAACATTACAGCCAATCTTCATTTTTTTCTCAGTGAGCAAACGAGTGTTTGAGGAACACAATTATTAGTGGCTTTTTGACACCATATGTCCTTACTGCTGTTACCTAAGGTCCCTTTGAAAGTCTAGTTCAAACAAAAGCCATGACAGATCAGCTGTGTTTCTGAAAGATGTAAAGAGAGAGGTCTTGCAGGTGCAGTCCCTCTCGGGGAACAAAGAGAATCACAGTACCAGTCAAACACAAACAGTCCATCCTTAGCATTCGCCTAAGATTAGAGCTGGTCCCAGTCAAAAAGCTGACATAACCAAAACATGCTTTACCAGGCTCATCTGCTTTGGCCTACAACTTGTACCTCAGCAGCATAAAATAGTCACCAATGACACAGGATAACTTAATACACTGCTACTAAAACACACATTTTGTAGAAATGTTTTAACATTTCATCCCAAACTAGTCCCTTCTCCTTTGATGGAAACAATTCCACAAGAGAGAAAAAGCTCAGAAGAACATGTAGCAAGAGTCCCCAGGAAAAGTCCTGCATTACATAATGCAAAAAATTCTCAGCATAAGCATTTTACTAAGACAAAACTAAGATGAATGAATGGAAAAATGGCCCCAACCATCTTATTTCATACGACTGTGAGATCAGCTCTGAAGCTGCCTATGTGCAGAGTCTTAAATTTAAAACTAAACCTTCCACAAGATAATTTGCCCAGCCTCAGCTTCATGGCTGCATGGTGGAATTTGAGATACCAAGCGTATAAAATTTAACATACATTGGAATAGAAATATTAGCCCATGAAAAGAAAATAGAAGCACTCTTTATTGGAAATGAACAGGTAATCTGTACTTTGAAGGCTACCCTGTTGTCCAGTAGTGCCATGCATAAGAAAGAGGAGGTGGTATATGAAGGACTGTGCTCACAGTAGCAGGGCAATTCCTAGACTGATGGAATAAAGCTAACTTTGAGTGCTGAATTTAGCACAAATGAATTGTTACCTTTCAGTATAAAATATTCACCTGTTAAATATGAGCAATAATTAGCTCAAGGCACAATTAGCACAATAACTTCCAGTAATTTTGGTCAGAGAGGCACACATTTTGCTCATAATATTTAATAAAATATTAAAAAGTGTGACTACTTTTATATAATCATCTTTAAAAACCACACTAAGTTATTTTAATCAATATACTTGTTTTAAGTAAAAGCCATTTAATCTTCTGACTTATGCATTAACCTTCCATTAAGTATTAGTGAAGAAGTTAAATGCACCTTAGTCAATAATGCTAATGCAGGAACTGTTGTATTACCTATGGAGAAATGTGTATTCATATTATGTTAAAGTGGCTATCCTTAACGATTAGCTATTATATGTCAGGAAACTGATCATAAATTTGAAATATTCTGTAGGAAAATGAATTATAATGTTGAAACTGAGTTCTCTGTACTGTAATAATTTTGAAATGAGGTCATCTACTTCTCCTGGTCAGTGCTTTTTAAGGCAATGATATTGAAGTGATGAAGATACCCTTGATGATACTTTGACCTCACCTTGTGGTTTCACATCTTAGTAGGTAATAAATGAGACGGGTAATTGTACCATACTAAACGAAAATATATGAATCTACCTACAGGTATATGACGAAGTTATTTTAGCATGAATACTCATTGCTTTGTTTCTACCTAGAAATATTTAAATGTACCACTAAGATCAGCAAAATGCTACAGCTAGACCAGAAGATTTCTCTGAGTTTTAGCCTAAATTACAGTGTCAAACTATCCGCTTATGGATATCTTATTCCATATGACTTTTTATACCTTTTTCACCTTTAACAAGTTTTATCCTAAACCTGTTTGTTCTGCAAGATATATTTTTTACACTAACCTGGCAAAATGCTTCCACATTGGGATCCCTTTCCTCCTGCATATTCTTGCTGTTTTGCTTCTGTGAGATCCGCTGCTTCTGGAGGTAGTGGGTAAGCTCATTCAGCTGCCTGATCTAATACCATTTTTTTTTTTTTAACAAAGAATATTTTTCTCTAGGGTCAACCATCAAAATCCATTTTTTCCTTTGTTTCCTGGTAGCTAAGACCAGTATGTATGAAGGAAGAAAACCTATGGGCAGGGAATTGAAGAGGGCATATTTTTCTTTAGTAGCCAATTTTTAGTTCAGCTTTTTTTTTTTGGTGACACAAAATGGTACCTACGTAACACATAGGTGATCATGAAGGAGACAGAAAAAGTTTCCTCAGGTAGCCACCTAAGTGATCTAAAAAAATGTATTTTCAGGAAAGAAGAGGCAAAAAAAAAAGAAAAGGGGGAAGTAAACATATATTTGCAAATAAAAATAAAATAATTTTGCCTGTCTTTGAGGATGGGCATCAGCAGTTCTCAGGATATCATTTTCTTTAAATTGTTGAATTCATTCCCGCATGGTATAGTGTGGATTTGTTCTGATTCTTTCCAGATCTTTGTTTCAGCACTGTAAATGATTGTTCTACACACATTCACTTCTGCTTGTCCTTCTTCTATCATTTGAGTACCTTCTACTGACTTTACAAAATCGTATCCCTGAAACCTTAAAGGTACATTTGGTGTCCTATGGATTCAGTACATTTGAAGATACTCAAGATCTCAAGGTAGAATTTAATTGGTTGCTAAATAGTAAATTACTAACACAGTTTGGCATTCATATAGCAATATGATATTATAATAGTTCATACCAAAACACAGAAATCTCTCCTCTGAATTCTAAATACATCTTCTTTTAATATTTCTGAATTTTAGGAGCTTTTTTCCTACCCTATAGGCCAGTCTCACTTTTTTCACTATCATCCATCTATACTTTAAACTAGAAAGAGATTTAAGTGATTATATAGAACATTCATGCAATTAATTGAAGATCAAATTTACCTTCTAGTTCCTTTTCATTCAGTGATCATTAAAATAAAAATCTAGACAAGTATTCCCACATCTTCCTTACCCAAATATCGAGCATTTACTTTTATCTGGGAGCTAATAATATTTCAGAATTCTGGAATGGTCAATGTTGAATGATACGCTCAAAGACAAGTTCTGCCTATGGGTGTTTGGTCACTGGACAATTGCAGTTGCAGGCTGCTTGGAAAAGCCATTACTTTCTTACAACATATAAAAGTTGCTACTGAAAGGTACATTTTGTTAGTGAGACAGTGCTATGAAATACTCGATCATATTACAATTTTACTCTCCCCTCCATACAGGAAAGGTTTGACAGAAAGCACTGAAATTATGTCCCTAACAACACCTGGAAAAGAAAAGCAATAGAGTCTCAGTATCTCCACAGCTACTTGAAGTGTACTACTTTAAAACAAGTAGATTGCTAATCTAAAATAACTTTGCTGCCTTACATTATCTTAAATTGTGTTTCAGAAGAAAGCACATGTATTTTTCTTTATGTATAAAATCCATTTTATCTTGGAGGACAAGACAAAGCACATTTGTTTACAAATAGTAAAATAAAAAGTTCCCAAAATTTCCTGTGCTTGAAACATAATATGAACTGAAACTATGACACTGTGCTAAAAAGATCACTCTTCTGTAACACTGAGGTATCACCACTAATTCTCTTTTCACTATAAGTTGTCAATTTTGGTATCAAATATGTATCATCTGAACGCCTATGTCAAATACCCTCTTCACTCCATTATCTGCCTCTTTCTGATTCACATTATCTGAGTTTAATGCCTTTGTTACAGTTCTGACACTCAAAATGTTTCTTTGGTGCACTTCTTTCAATAGGTGAGAACATTCAGACACAGAATTAATGATAAACAAACTATTATCAACTCCATCTCTTCTCTTGACCAGTTTTTGATTTATGGTCCTTACTCATGATTCTTAGCCTAATGAAGTTTCTAACTTTTAATCTTCTAGTAATCCACATTTAAACTAAAAACCCTAATTAGACATCCTCTCATAAAAGTGCCACTTTAATTCCTTCACTTTTTATTTTTCCAAATTCTCTTTATGCATTTCACTTCATTAAAATCTTCCACATCTCTTCCAGAAACTCTTTCTCACACAGATGTTCTTCAGAGTCTGCCAATCTACCACTCTTAGCAATATGTGGTGATGATTGATGCATCACTGAATGATACCACTGTATCTACCTTTTCTCTTCCATTTAGGTTGCTCATTTATGCCTTCATGAATCCTCCCACTGCTGATTTATATTGAGTATGGGTTTGTTTCTTGCAGGAACACATTGTCCCCCTGCAGTAGTGAAAAGCTTTTTGATAATGTCTTTGGTCATCTCAGTCCACAGAGCAGACATCTGATCACCACACGTTGCAAAGCATTTCCTTGCAACCATTAGTAAATATAAACATTATCATAAAAATTAAAACCCAACACTCATAATGTATGGTGGGAAAAGATGAGAACATTCAAGGTAGCAGATAATGCCTCGCGCCCCTTCAACTGTAGGAAATCCTCCACATTACTGTCTGTGATCTTGTGTTATACAGCACAAGGCACAAAACACAGAACACAACTCTATGACTCTGTACTCTTTGAGCTAATGCTAAATCTAAAACCAAAATGTATCAGATTGGACAATTTTGTCTATCAACATCCACTTCTGTTTAACTGCCTGCCCTGATGCTCACAAATTCCTCATCTTTGCCAGCAATCTTTCTCTTATTCTCCTCAATACTCAAGACCCTAGCTGAAAACACCTCTTCATCTTTTCTCTCTTCTTCCAACTCATCCAGTCTTTCAAACACTTTTTGAACATTTTTTCACACTTTTAGGGTATACATTTTTTTACTGTCACTACAAAAAAATTAAATATACTTTGCCTTGGTCTTCTCAAATAAATATACAGAAAACACTTCTGCATATTTCAACCCTTGAAAATAGTCATGCATCTTCTTGGTCTATTAGTTGGATTGTACTAATTATATTCTGCCTCCTCTGTTCTAAAACATAAAAATTAAGACTATTTTATTTACATTAATAAATAATATATTGAATAAAACTCTGTCTTCTACTTGTTTAAATTTGATCTTACCTTATAATTTTTCAGTTTTTCCAGTCTCTAAACTTCGCCTACCTGCTTTTCTGTTTTTTCCACCACACCAGTTTCAACGTTAAATACCTTGTTTTCATAAACTTTTCAGTCCTTCCTTCAGTTTAGCAGCTGGGAAACAACTACTTCAGTAAGAATGGTTAAAATAAATATATTTAATATAAACTAGTTGTAGCTGTAATTATCTTACCGTTAAAAGAAAACCTACTCAGATAAGGAGAAAGCCTCTTCATATAACTGCATCAACTAATGTAGTTGGCAGTCGAGACCAAGTTTTCAAGAACATGAGAACATGTGTCCCTGAAAGCTGATCTGCTTCTTTTTTGCTCTGTTCTAATGTTAGAAAGAGCATTTGTTTTCATTCAGAAAAATCCAATTAAATATTTTTAAATTGTGCCTGCGATTGCTGCTGTCTGTTCCACCTCTGAGTTTACTTACTGCAAAGCAATGTATCCCAGAAAACTGTTACAGGTGGTTTTTAAATGGACCTTGTCAAAGTGATACAATAACAGGATTTTGTAACTTTGCTGGAATCTTGCCCTTTTTTTTTTTTTCTTTGTTGCAAGGAAGAAGAATTGGTAAGGGAAGCAGGATTTGCTGCTCAGTTTAACCTGGTGTTTACAGTATATTATATTTCATTACAATTTAAATAAGAAAATACTTTTTAAAAATCATGCCTTTTTTTGTTGATTTTTTTTTCATTTCATTTTGTTAATTTTCATGCTATTCATAATTTTACATCTCTATTTGTTGGGAATCTACCATATATCTACCAATATGCCTTGAAATGGTAAAACCCAAACTTCTATTGGTATGGAATTACATAAAATAGGAAATTTAACTCCTACTTTAAAGAAGTTTTAACCTTCTTATTTTAAGCTGCTAGAAGTTAAGCTTTTCTGAATAATAGGCTTCAATCATGATGTATAAATTAAATTCCCATTCAATTTTCACAGAAAATACTAAAACAAAAAAGTTCAGATGTTAACTTACTTGTGTGCAAATACTTTAAATTCTTGCTTGTACCAGTCCTCTATTCATAAGAGGTAGAGAAGAAGCTGCAAGAACTGAGTGAAGGCCAACACAAGCAGCTGGATAAGCTGCTCACAAATACCTTTTCAAAAGTCAATGCCTTTCCAAAAGTCAATTTTCCAACAGACAACTTTTTTGGCTCTAAATTTTGCAGCTGTTTGACCTGGTGAAATTGGCAGTCAGAAAATAGACAACTGGTCTATAAAAGAGAATTTTAGATGCTTGTGCCCTTTAAAAGGCAGGAAAAACTGTAGGGATTTTACAGAGTAATTTACCTGCACAATTTTAATTCCTAAATCTTACTGCCTAAATCCTAAGCATTCATCTTTAGCATAATTCCTTCACTTCCACTTTTTTTATATTCTTGGCATTCCTTTTTGACATGCTTTGCATGATTTTGAATGACAATTCATAATATACCAAAATAACATTTGAAATGTCTTAGTGCAACTTTCATCGTACACTTTGGATAGATATCTAAGCTTATAATATAAGCTTTTGAAAAGTATCCAGCCTAATGAAGCTTGATTCCACAAAGGTCCATGGATTCATTCCATGGGCTTTGAACACCTACCTCAGGACCAGCACAGGCACTCTTTGGAGATTCTCAATCCCCACTGACACTCTAGGAAAACTCTGCAGTGATGGAAAGCACATAAAATACCTCAAAATTAAGGTTCTGAAAACATATTTTGAAATTCTAGAGCAAGGGAGTTCACTATCAGAATCAATACATTTTCAAGGAATCCAGCCCAAGCCCTTTTAAAGTTCGGATTAATCTTCTTGTGATTTAACCCTGGTCATTAAATAAGTACCATGTAGCTGCTCCCCCACCACTCACCCACCCACCTGCCCCACTAGGATGGGGTAGAAGGAAAAATTTAAAATGTGTGGATTGAGAAAAGAACAGTTTAATAATAGGAAAAAAGTAAAATAATTGTAATATTGATATTGATATTGACATTGAGATTGATATTATTAATAATAATAATAATAATAATAATAATAATAATAATAATAATAATAATAATAATAATAATAGACAGAGGACTAAAGCCCCAGGGAGGCAGTGATGCACAGTGACGCGGGTGCTCAGCACCTGCTGACTGATGCCCAGCCCATCCCCAGCAGCTCCCCCCAGTTCCCATCCTGGCCATGCTGGTCTGTGTATGGCACATCCCTTTGGCCAGGTCGGGTCAGCTCTCCTGGCCATGCTCCCCCAGCCTCTGGGGCACCTGAGCAATGCAGAGCACGGGACACTGAAATGTCCTGGATTTAGGGTGAGCTCTGCTGAGCAACATCCCAAACATCTCTGTGCCACCAGCGTGATTCTCACACTGAATGCAAAGCACAGCAATGTACCAGCTACCAGGATGAAAATGAGCTCTTGTCCCAGCTTAAATCTGGTCATATCCAATTTGAAAATAACAAGGAAATTTTAAATATAAATTTTATAATTGGAGTGAGTTTGATTTGCCCAATTTAGGAATATTGATAGAGGAAAATAAATCTTCCAAGACAATATATATCACTAAATAGCTAGGAATATCGTCTGCATGCACAATGCTGTAAATTTTTTCTCATTCCCAGATAATATTTTCTCCTTAGTTATGGTTATTTTTATTGACTGGCAATGAGACTAAATGTAATGCTTGGAAATGCAGAGAAAATTTGTTTATGAGTTCAGCTAATGAGCTGTGAAGTATATGATGTGAATGGAATTTTTTTCTGTATCTCAGTGCATCACTGCAGCATTATTGAGAAAACAAATATAATCATGAAATTCAATTAGAAAATGGCATAAATGGTTATATGTCCCCAAATCTTAAAGTGTCTATATAAATGTGATTGAAAATTATTTTGTATTTTTCTTCATTCAAAAACATTTTCTCTTTCTGACATTTTCCCTAGCCTCTGCGTCCTGAGTCGGCTTTTGTTCTTAGTGTCTCTAAATCACTAGTTTGCTTGTGCTTTAGAGATACTAAACAAAATTTGCTAGTATGGAGTTCCAATAGCTCAAATAACCTTCTGTTTTCATTTCATTTTGATTGATTTCATGAAGGATCTAAAGAAATAATTTTCTGTGTATACTTCAGTATTAAGGTGAAGACAAAGGCACTATTCAACTTCTATAAAACCAATTGATGGGCCAGATGTAAAATCAATTAACTCTGGTGAAGTATAACCTTGTATGGCTTGCTATAGTTTTCACTCTCAGCAAGATGAGCTGGCCATTGCTTCTGTTTCAGCAAAGTGTTAATAACAAAGTTATAAAACTCAAATTATGAGGGAATCTGCAGAAGTTTGGAGTTCAGACAAATATTGAAGGGTCTGATGTTTTTTGCACTTCTCCAGCCTAAGAAAATCTTTGAATAATAGCTCACCATTTCCACACAGCTTAAATCTTCCATGGTACGTCTTCCATTGTTCACCCTTAGTGTTTATTTCTGTTCTTTGGGATTTTGGGGGGTGGAGGGGGTGGAAAGTCACAATGCAACAGCATCCCTCTCAAAATTAGCATACAGATACCTTCAGCATTTTCATCACATACTCCCTGTCACTCTTTCCTGCCCTTTAAGCATGCGGGTACTTCTTGCTACATTTTTAAATAGACTTTTTTTGTGTGTGTGTTTCAAGTTTCTTGAAAGTATTTCTCTTAGAAGTAAAATTACACTGAATCCAGCATAACATTTCCTCAATTACAAATTGTTTCATTTGATCATACTTTTCTTATCTGTAAAATGTCTGGATCTGAAATATTTTGAAAGAATATCTGTAATAACAGTCATCATCTCCTCCTACTTGCATGTTCATACTGTGAGATTACTTAGTATCTCCTTTATATGAAATGTATAACTTTCAGGCCCTGGTTCAGTATGTGTCTAACCCAAAGTGTGTGAATTTTCTTGCTGGTGATAAGAGAGTGCATTAATTTTGTGTTTTTAAAAATGGGTATCTCCATAGACCCTTTCTTGAACTTTGCTCTCATTGAAATCACCCTGCTTATTTCAGGAAGAGCAAAAACAGGTTTATTAGAAGAGATTGTCCCAGTGAAAATAAGTGCACTTGCTTTTTCTAAAATAAGCAGAGTGAAAAGGTTTTCGGAACCACAACACTTGTTGTAGAGAACTCTTTGGAAAGTTGATCAGCACTGATAGAATTACTGCGTTTGCTTTTCTTTATTCACTCTAAGAAATATTTTCTTTATTCTAAGAGATACTTCCAGCTGATATTTTGTCAAAATTAGCAATTTTTATGCACAGGGTGCATTTGATAGTTAAAAATGGATAACACTTTATTTTTCTCAACATTTGCACCAAGTAAATGCTGAACTAACATGACATCAGTGCATTATGACTGTTAAGGATGATTCAGAATACAGAAGTCTTTAATAATTAAAAAAACAGAATTTGTTTTTTTTAATAAGAAACCAACTTACTGATCCATTTGGCACTAGTATAAACAGAAGTGGCTCGTGGAAGTAGCTCTGCAAAACAATAGTGACTCAACTTACAGAATTTCTCCACGAATTTGAGAGTCCTTATTCAAGAATGTAGTTCTTATTGACTTCAATGGGACCACAAAAGATATACTAGCTCTTCCAATTTTACTGTGAAAAGAGAAGAAGCAGACAAAACAGCAATGTAACACATACGGAGAGTAAGCAGCAGAGAAAGGAGGAATATGGAAATGTTTAAATGGACAAATGCAGGAGGAGTTTGTATGTGTAAAGAACTAAAGCTGAAAGGAAAACACCACTGCCAGTTAGACTGAGAAAGCTTGTGTTTGTAAAAGAAGTCTGAATTATAAAAGCAGGGCTTTTTACAATTATTATTAAAATGTGGGTTTGGAGAAGGGAATAAGTTATACACTCTTATTTTTATTGTAGCATTCCATAAAGGGAATGACAATCATGCCCTTTTTATTAAGAAATTCATAGTTTCCATCAAGAAAACTTTTTCCTTGTAGGGAGATTTCCAGTTACACAAGTCCACTCCCATAATTTATAAAAAGCACAATCAGAAAGCCTCCTAATACATAATCATACATTTAACACATTAACATAAACACTAGTAGTTACTATCATCCTGTGTGCTAGACACTTCACAGGGAAATATTTCAGAAGGTTAAAGTAAAAAATTTTTCTCAGTATAATAAATCAATTATATTTGTTTAATTAATGCATATGTTAATGTGATTACATATTATATGCACATTAACAATAGTTTCAGAATTTTTACATGATTGATAGTCAAAAAAAAAACCACCCAAAATATACAAAATAGAGCCTAGAATTCTCACGAACAGATAAATTTATTCTCAATATGGTCTTTCTATTTAAGTGTTGATTATATGCAAGTTATTTAATGGTTTGTGTTTATTGATTGTACTGGAACTCTCCCTTTCTAACATGAATAGCTGGCATTTAAAAAGCTTAAATACTTAATTAAAATATATCATGACATGTGAATATTTCAGAGTTCATTACTGTGTTTCAAAATTCCATGGTGAGCCAGGGAAAATGATATGTCTTAATATGACTACTTTTATTTCATTAAGGAATTATCTAGATAATAAGGAATGGTGTCTCTAATGATGTAGTCAATAATAACACCAAAATTCTTATTGATTATTCTTGAACAATTGCCCACAGCTTGTACATATTTCTCATACTAATAAAGCAGTTTCAGTGTGTACAAAATCAAAAAAAGCACATCATTTTTTTTCCTGTGCAATATTTATGTGTGCTAAAAATAGAACTGAGCTGCATCTTCAAGGGAATCCATCTTTCAGAGTAAATCTTAATTAAATATGTGTGGGAAAGAGCAGTTCTGTGTGATGGTGTCATGCATACTCTCTCAAAGATTTTGGGTACAGAACTATCATGTAGCTATCTATATATCTATTTATATAACAATTTTTTTCTTTTTTCCCCTTTTTGACGATAGGCAGATCAAAATGACACATAATCATTAAAACCTGCTTGGGACGATGGAGGGATTTCAGATTTTTTTGCAGAGTGACAAGAAATAGGGAAATGACCTGAATGTATGCAATGCGTAAATGTTGTCAGATATTCATCATATTTATATGCTTTGCCTGCCTCTTTGCTCAGGGTGATTTAATACTACATTAAAGTAGAACCTGGGAGGACATCATAAACAGCTCTTGTTTAAAGGGCATTGTGAAGGAGAGCCTTTAATCTGATTGATGAAATAAATGGAAAGTAATCTATCCTCTATTCAACAGCTTGTTGATGATATGAAAGAATTCCTACTGAAGCAAGCAAAGCTTTAAAGAGAAAGACCTCTTTCATCCTGTCAGCCTCTCATTTTTAGAAAAAGTTAAGTTTTTCATCATGGTTCAGGGGAGTTCTTGTAAAACGTTCATTGAAAATTTAAGAGCAATTACAGTGTCAGACAGCTAGAAAAATTGCTTTTACTGAGTGAGAGTTCTCTGACAGATGCATTGTGGGAGAATTGATTCTTTCTAAGGGATAAGTGAATTGTCATTGTTAGTCTCTTCTCATGACATCTAGCTAGATGTCATCTGCTTTGTAACAGAAGATTTGAATCAGACAACTGTACTCAACACTAGACAGTGTCTAGATTAGTTCAGCAAAGAAATAAGCCTGTACTCTGCATGGCATCAACTGAGCTTTTAAAGATTATGGATGAGCAAGGGTTTGAGAAAAAAGTTTGAAAAATCAAAACCAAAGCTTTATAGCCACTTCAGAAAGCCTGGATGTTTAACCTGTAAGGAAGTCTGTCAAATCCTTGAGGAAACCACATAGAGAAAGATCAATAGAATACCTACTGGCTCCATTAGCTTGATGTAAAAAGGGGAAGAGGGAAACCAGCTCTTCCACAAGAGGAGATACATTATTCCAGGGATTAAGCGGGATCAGTTCTCTTGCAGAAAAGAAGACAAGAAAAAGAATGAAGATTCTTGGTGGGCCAGAACTGGAGTGAAAGGGCTTGTCAGGTAATCTAACCGATGATTAGAGAGCAGTTTATTGAATAGGAGGTGTCTCTAATTAGGTGTTCATTAGCATAAGGGTAGGTGCCAATTCTAATCTTGAGTTAGCAGCAGAAAATAGGCTGTCATTCACTCTGCAATCCCTGAGTTAACTTCTTCATACTATATGCTTGCTGAATCCAGTCCTCATTTTTATGTGGGTTTTTTTCTGTTTGGACTGCAGAGATACATTTGGTGTGCATGAGTGTCATTGGCATTTTCCCAAAATAGCACTGTCAAATTCATTAATATTCACCGTATTAAAATGCTATTTTGTTTGAATATAGTGTGCATGTATGTGGCTAAAAAAGAAGGTATGTCATTTTAAACATGATAATGGTTCAATCTGAAAGCTTCATTTCAGTTTCGGAAACTGATTTGACTGTAAATATAGATTTAAAAAAAAGGAAGCAGCTATTCCTACTTTAAATAAATTCACAAATATCAAATTATTTTTCAAAAAATATAAAAAATCAGATAAAATCAGATAAAGTTCATGGTTAGACCAGTACACTTTTCACCAGCTCAAATTTTGGTAATATTTTGTGGCCAAGATTTATATCAGGCTTTTATATTTTGGACTCCAAATTCTGTGCACTTTGTGTATTTGAAGGCATGTATATAGATTTTAATTTAAACACTCAGCATTTCTTTAGTTTCTCAGGAGTTAAACTGTGATGCATTTTTAGTTGTTTATATGTTAAATTATTTAATCCTTTAATATAAATGACATATTAAAGGATATAAACTCGCTCCCCTTGGAGGGTTTCTATTTATTATTATATATCTCTTGAAAGGTTTGTTAGGATGGCCTTGATGTTTTAAGGGGAAATAAACATAATTTTTCAGCTTTGGGAAATATAGGCCTGAACTAAACTGTGTTTCCTTTTCTTAACATGTTTAGAACATCATAAGAGTTTATGTTCCATTAAAATATTCTTTCAAAGCAGTGGAAAAGCAAACTGTCAGGGCATCATTTTCAAGAAGTCGCTGATGCTAAAAATCACTGACCTGTGTTAGTTTCAATACTGCTCCTGACATTTTTGCCATTAAGATTCAATAGATCTCTTTATCGATGTCCATAAGGCATTTGGATGAATCAATAATGATGATGGAAAGCAAACTGTAATTCTATTTTTAAAATGCTGCTAGATAGAGCAGCACACAAAATTGATACAAGTTCTTAATAGTTTTCCTTTCAGTATTCTAATGTTTTGTATTTTCACCTCAGTGAGTCTCCTTAGATATTTTGTTACAAATGGAGTTTGCTGTGTTTGGGTCTTCTAAATAAAAATTTTGCTGAATTTATAGGGTCACACTGAATCTTTCAAAAACTACAAAAATTGGGGATTTTTTAAAATCATTTTTTCAAAGTCAATAAATTTTAAAAAATGTTTTATTATCTAAATTTATTTCTGCAATTGTTAGGACTGTAAGTATGTAGGGACAGATAATAACAAATATTGAAAAAGGCCATATATTGTAAGTAGCATATAAATCAACAGTCTTTTTTAGTTTTAATTTTACCTTAAGGAAAATCAGGCATTAATTCTGTTTTGTAATGTGCAATAAATTATATGCAATCTTGTAAGTAAACTGATTTACTGATTCACATTAGGAAAATGATCCAGAATTCAGTAAAGCTAGTGTGAGCCTCCACTGATTTCATCGAATTTTCACTGAGCCAAATCTAAAAGTCATGAACAAGACTATTTCTAAACACTGCATTATTTTTCCTTACTTCAGAGAGGGTGTTGCAGTTAGAAGAGAAGGATTGTTTTGAGATTTTGGCTTGTGGTATTTCTGAGAGTAATGTTTCTATTTTTTGCTGCAAATTACTAAATAAAAAGAGTTGGTGACATATACAAGTGTTAAAATATTTATCTATAGCAGAATAAAAATGTTGAGTTAAATGGGTGCGACTTGCATAAAACTCACTACAATTTAAAGAGTATGGGTTTGGGGTATTTTTTTAATATATCTAGACAAAGATCTATTTGTCCCAAACATGTTTTCAATAAACATAAGGGTAAAGTAAGACCAATTATATAATATCTTTACAAGCATAATGCATAGTTTTTAGGCAATCATAGCTGAGAAATTATTTCTCTTACTGATTTTTCTCATTTACTGGTAATTTTACCTGCAACATCTCAGCTTTGGAGGGATTGTTCAGAGGAAAGATTTAAGATTAAACAGGTTTTTTTAAATATAATTGACAATATGTGCTCTCCAGTTCATGATAGTACATTTTTAATCAGTTATTTCTCATGAGGGGTTTTTCTGTTTCTTATTGATTTTGTTTCAGACCAGATCCTTGCTAAATATGTCAGAATAACCCAAGTTTTGTTTTATTTTGTCAGAGTTTCTTTTCTGACAGACTTATAGTAATATTTCTTTACTTCACATAGCAGTTTCACTAATTATGCCTAGATGGACTTGATATTTCCTTTCAGAGACTGTTGCAGTCCTGGTATTTGTTTTCACGTATCATTGTGTTATACAGTTAGTGAAATTATTTACTCTATATCTATCAAGTAGTTATCAAATACTGTAGCAGAAACACTAACTTTTGAAAAGCAGTCCCTGTGTGTGTAATTGCTAAGAAACAAAAGGAAGTTTATGAAATAGTTAAAGTTGGAATATATGGTTTCATTCTGGTATTTAACTGCCAAAGTTGAATGTGATGGAAGGCATCTGTGGCTGTGTTTGTGTAAGGTTGTCTTTAGTGGCAGAGTGTATTATCTAGTGTCACTTTATGAAACTTTCAGTGGTACAGCCTTTTTCTTTTCCAGTATGTGTGTAAGAATTACTTTAATCTTTTTTCTCTATGAGAAAAGATAAATATTATCTGCTGTATATACCTGATGAAACACTTATCTTTTTGATAATTAATGAACCCATTTTAAGTCCATGTTATGCTATCCATCTTTTGTGGTACTGAAATGGATGACAGTGTGATTATGTCTTTGAAAGATAAGTAAATGTGTGTGCTCTTAGATCATCAGGCTTTTAAAATACCAGGAAAGTAGAAGTATAGCAAAACTGGGAGTATTCCTTAATCTTGACTTATAATACAGAGTGGTTTGTACTTTCATTTTAAAATGTGCATTTTCTTGTACTACATACATGCACAAGATTTCAAAGGCCTCTGCAAAGGTTTGTATTAATATTTTACATTTCATTTATGACTTTCCCCTGTATATCACAGAATAATATATATGCAGTATATTGAATATTACATGATTGAGCATTGACTTTTATACATTTGACATAAAAGAAATTAAAAAGTCAGTAAGAAAGGAAGAATGTTGTGTTTTATCTGAGAATTCTCAATACCATTACAAGTCAAGTTAAGCTTTGAATTCTATTTCAGTGTTCTTGTCAATAGAAACTGGCTTACAGAGACAGAATTATAATTGATGGGTTTCTCAAAATACCTTTGTCAGTAAAGAAAAGTATAAGCTTTAGATTTCATTATTATAAAAGTATATTTTAAGAAGTCAAACAGATCCTCTTGAGTATCTTAAATGGTATAATTTTGGCCGTCTGTGTTACAATATGGAATAATGTCCAATTATCTCGTTTATCACAGCTTCTGAAACAGCTTACACTATGAATTATGTTTATTAAGGGCAAAATTATACTGTCAGATTCACACTTGCTTATCTTTGAAAAGTGACTTACAGACCACACTTTACCGTTTTAAAGGAAGAAAAAAGAATATAAATTGGAAGAGGTCAGTGGACCTTTGGACACTTGATTCTCCTGTACACCAGTAAAAAAGCTACTGCAGCTTGGAGGCAGTATATAACTGCATGTAGGCAGAGAATTTAAACTAGTTCCAATCCGGGGTCATTTCTTTGAAAATTAAATCTGCATTTCTGGTTCTACATTTCTATTAAACAAAAGTCCATGCCTCAGAAGATTGTTTTGTTTTAAGACCAGCCAAATCCAAACTTGGAGATTATATTTAATTAAAAAAAAAAATTAAAAATTGGGTATTAAATTACCTACAGCTTTCCAGAATGTCATCTAGAAACTTTAGGAGCAGCTTTTCCATTTGATTTCTCCACTGACTTTTACTTTCTGATTCTTGTTTCTGCACTTGAGAAAGTACCAGAACGTCCTATCTGAACTTATTTGGAACCCTCTGTATCCAGATTAATTTTATTTGTCTTGACTCCTGGCTGATAATCAGAAAGATAATGCTTAACTACAGACACTATATGATCACAGGTTACTGTGATACTTTGTTACTATGACAAGGGATAATTAGGAAACACATAAAGTTACAGTCATGTTTACTCAGATGCATATATTGTAATGAAATATGAATGGTGATGATCAGCTGATCATCAGAGTAATTTCTATATCATATTATCAAAGGAGGAATGAAAACCAACCTTTGTTTGTGAGCAAAGTTTCCTTTCAAATGTTTAGTTGTTTACTTAATTCCTAAGCCCATTAAAAATCATATCAGTGTATTATTTAAGTAACCAATATCTAGAAATATTTCTATGTGCCAGTGGTTGTTTCTTCTGTGAGCTAAAACTATGGTATTTGTAAAAGAAATAGATGATTGATTTCAATTCCTTAAATTCAATTCCTAGAAATTTGTCTGTAAGAAAAGATAGTTAATTAAATATTTTGGATGAATGTTAATGGTAATGCAAGAAAATTTAGTTTTTAAGAAAGTTATCTTGTACACCCTTCTCTGTTTTATGCCAAGTTAGCAATTCAAATTGTTTGCATGCACTCTGAATTGATGACATCCTTAAAAGATGGAGCAGCCTGACTTAGCAGCCAGGACTTACCAAAAACAGAAAATCATTGATTTGCTTTGGTTCTTCCACCAAACAGGTCTTTGAATAGCACACTGTAGTCCTTAATCTTTTCAGTTAGTTTCTGTTAGAAATCACTTCTTCAGTATGCACAGTCTCTGAAGATCTGGGACATTTAAATTTAATACATAAAAGGTTGGACTCTGGTGGTTATTTTCTTTAGACACCAGTGGCAAAATAATTAGTCTATTTCCCAATCGACAAATATGCTCCTACAGAAGCATGTGCTCTAATATGTAAAATAAATCATTGTTAAAATTGCTAATTGCGCATGTTTTCTAAGCATATTTTGTTTTAAAGTAACAACATTTTGCAGCTGTGCGTATTCTTCACAAGAGAAAATAACCCATTCCTAGAATACTGCACAAATCTCCCAGAAAAAGGAGCTTCAAAACTGAGTGA
Organism: Molothrus aeneus; assembly: GCF_037042795.1. Classification (NCBI taxonomy): domain Eukaryota; kingdom Metazoa; phylum Chordata; class Aves; order Passeriformes; family Icteridae; genus Molothrus; species Molothrus aeneus. Next base: position 39,618,477 of record NC_089680.1, read on the forward strand.
ATCTCTTTCTCTGGGGAGAGAAGGAACCATCCAGATGCAGTCCTGTGCAATGTGCTCTGGCATGACTCTGCTTGAGCAGGAGGGTTCAACCAGATTACCCACTGTGGTGCCTTCTAATCTAACCCATTCTGTGATTTATTTACCTATTTATCAGAGCTCAATCAAAGCTCATGATGACTACATCTTTTACCTCCAACTCCATGAGTATGCATTGTGTACATGGTAACTGAATGTATGATTCATACGATTTCTGGAATACTAAAAATTTCTTCAAGGTATAAATTGCAATTATTTAATGAATTTATTTTTTCTTTTCCATTTTTCATTATTTGTATTTTCTGTCTCTAAGGTTCCATAGAGATGAAATCTTCAGCTGAAATTCTAAGTCACATTAAGAAAACCTAACTGAAATCACTGAACCCATGGAATGAATATGCACGTGCTTATCAATATGTGCTGGGAATTGGGACTTCTGTGTAGGCTGAAAGTGTTCAGAATTTACACATGGTTCTGTCACCATGGATCTTTTTTCTCAGAAAAATAGATTTCATTCTTGATTCTGAAACTACATTTGTTGCCATTTTTCTATTTCTGAACTGTTGCAGTTGGGAGCCCCTTGGTCTTCTTAGTTGAAACCTTTAATCTATTGAAGCACATGGTGTGACCACCACAATCATGGCATACTATTCCAAAATGATTTATTCATTTTGAAAATTCACAAAATAATAAGTAATTACATTAACACCACATTCCATGCTCTGATGTGATTCATTACTATTTAATCTTCTGGACAAATAAAACAGAGGGAGGAATTCTTTTTTCCTCTTTACTATGCATAGTTTTCTCACTCTTCTGAACTAGGAAAGTCCTGCCACAACACTTGCTCATAGTACAGTAGTTCAAAATTAAAATATTGACTGTATTACAGTATATCAGGTCAGGTATCAGTCTGCTAAAGCTTGGTTCACTAGCCATGAATTGAAACAGTAAACAAACAAAAATTCTTTTGCACAGGTTTTCTAAATAGGGATACACATTCCTGGGTACTTGTGTTTTGCCTAAATCTCAGGCATTTGAGTGCAGGCAACCTCTTCTTATGCAGCTGTAAATCATTTAAAACAATTGCATGCCTTATGTTATTAACTTTATGATTATTCACAGTTACTCAAATTAATATTCAACAATACACTAAATATACATATTAAGAAGAAAATCTAAGTTGAAGCAGATTCATGCAGAATATATATATTTTCAACACATGCTGAAACACTATTCCATGCAGCTTTGTTAAGATTATAAATCTTTTGCTGGTAAAGTATAAAAGTATGTACTATTCAACCACAATAAAATGCACAAGAGACATGAGAGTTATGCATTTGTTTCAAATAACATCCCTCATTTATGTATACATAGGGCAAACACAAGTGTCCATAAACAAGAGCTAACATCAGCTAGATATTACAACTAGATGATATACCAGAAGAAATACTGAGAAAAGTACAATAGCAACACAAAATTTTTTAAAACACAGTGAGATGCTACACAACAGCATTATAGTCACCGCATGAGGAAAATCTATTTAGTTACTAAAGACACTTTCCTTTATGTTTTGTTACTAGCTTGAGTCAGGCAAGAAGAGATCTTTTGCTCACTAATGCAACACCTGTTGCAATACTAGTCATATGACCAAATTGCAACCTTGTTTTTCTATTAGTTTTACCAGAAAGAGAAGTGGAAAATAGAAATAAATTGGGTTTTCAGGAAAATTAATTACAGTGTTTTAACCAGATAAATCAGGGCAGGTTAGAACAGCAAGTAGAGAAGGGATTTTTTTGAAAATTGAAAAGATTCAATTTTCATAAAATTGAACTAAACAAAAATTTTTCATTACACCCTCTTGCTCACCCCCCCCACCAAAAAAAAAATACCAGTTAAAGCACAACTTACTGGTTTTTACCTTATCAGAAACTTTATGGGTTTGTCTATGATTATGAATAGTCTCAACCTCAGCAGATATTTCTGAATATCAGAAAGTTCCTATTCCTGATTCAGTTAAAATGGAAAATTCCTTTGAAAATTCTGTATAGAAATACTTTGATTTCCGTTTTAGTTCACTTGTCAAGAGCAAAGAGAGTGTTGCCATTCTTGTACTTTAAGGATGTGAGGTGTCACATCTGACAAGCAGAAATAGATTGGAAGTAAGTCCATTAATATATCTAAAATCATTTTGTAAGTGATCATTTTTAATATACACGAGGGAGTTACACCTACACATCCAGGGAAGAATATATTCACTTTGAATGTGGCTCATGTCCCACTTCACTGCATATAAGTCCTTTCTGATTTAAATTATTTCTCCTCCAACCTTTTTTCTCCATGCCTGAGATATTTTAAAGCTCAGTCCAGCAAAGATTTTGACCAATATCAGCTGTATTTGGAGAAAATGGTATTTAAAAATGACAAGAGGTCTAACTCTGAACTCCTTAGTAATACATAAATAAACTATGAGTTTCTTCTCTGGCCCAAAAGCGACAGATTCTCTGCAAAAATATTGACATCTCCAGTGCATAAAACTGTGTTCTCAGCTTGTGCCTCGTCTGCTAGACAACTATGAGCAAGTCACTTCTTCCTTTTTCTTGTATATTTAGACTATAAGCTTGTGGGGAAAGAGATTGTCTTTAAATGCAAATTTCACAAGAGTGCTCCAGCCGCAACTATACTTTAGCCTCAACATGCCATTTCAGTACAATAATCCATAAAAATATACCAAGTAAAAAATAATATGAGTAAGCCCTGATTCCAAAATGAAGAGAATCACCTACCTTTAGAGGCCTGTAGGCAGTGATAGCACACTCATACTAAAACCTTCTGGCTCACAGTAGAGAGAGAGAGATGGAGATGGAATTTGTCCCCATCTCTATGAGATATGAAGTGCAACCTGGCCTCACACAAAATTTCTGTGCCTCTATATAGGACAGCTCTCCTTGCCATATAAAATACTATAGCTATTAATTCATTAATCTTCTACATTCTGAATTTTTAATGGGCTTCGTATTGATTTTTATTATTGTTGGAAAGGACCCATTTATAGAGAAGAGGGTTCATAAGAAGAATGTGGTTTGAAGAGGACTATGAAACATGAAAAAATATCCTGAATTGTCCTTTGCCATTCCTAGCAAAAAAGACAGCATTGTCTACCAGGAACTTCTTGCTCAGCTCCTTTATGAAACTGTGCTAAATTTTGTTGTTGACCTTGGAAATTTACTACATGCATTAATGGGTACTGTGTAAAGAAACTACTCCCGAAGGCTTCACTTTCTGACTTTTCTATGCCTTAACCTTTGTTGTTCTTTTATTTCCTTTTCTCCTGTCATCTAAAGGTTTTGATGTCCCCTTGTTAACCTTCTCTTTCAATATAAATCACACCACATATTAAATAAACTTTAAAAAAATCTAATGTAGTTGTGCCAATTACCGCGAAAAAAGAAATGCCAGAATTTTCTATCTATGAAACCTTTGGTTAACTTCCTAGTTACATGCATTCTATGCAGTACTTACTTCATTACCACATTCTAATTTTTCTTTAAGAAATTTGAGACCATTTGCTGTGCAACACTTATTCTCTGTAAATTAAAAAGTCAGTTCACCATTTTACTTTAGTCTCATTGCTTATGTATGATCTTAAGAAATACTTCCAGAGTTCAAATTCTGCTTTTAAAATAGAACCTTTTAAACTGAAAATGATTGAGGTTGGGAGGCGTGTCTAGAGGTCATCTAGTCTAGCTACCCCACTCAAGCAGGGTCACTCAGAGACAGCTGACCAGGTCTGTGTCCCAATGGTCTTTGAATGTCTCCATGGACAAAGAATTCCTAACCTTCCTGAGTAACCTTTTCTTGCTGCCTCACAGGAAAAAATGTTTCCTGATTTTCAGAGAGAATCTCCTGTGTTGCTCTCTGCGCTTCTTGCCTCTTACGCTTATGGTGGCCACAGCTGTTGGGCCTGGGTCCATCCTTTTTGCGCCCTCCATTCAGGTGGTTTTGTACATTTATGAGGTGCCCTGAGCTGCTGCTTCTTCAGGGTGAACTATCCTAGCTCTCTCAGTCTTCCCTCATAGGAAAGGTTCTTCAATCACTTTGGTTTTTGGCCCTTTGCTGGTCTCTGGTATGTCCAGGTTGCTTTTGTGCTAAGGAGCCCTGACCTTCACGTCAAACTTCATGACATTTGCAGTATATGAGCCTTCACACGGACAGAATATGAGCAACAGTTTCTCAAGGATTTATGAAGAGCTGCTTTAAATACAATTCTAGCTAATATGCAGGATCTAGACAAGGATTTAAAAACAGAAGGCAATTTGGAAGAAAGTAAAGCGTTCATAATTAAGAAAAAATAAGGAAAGAAAAACCACAAAAGTAACAGATTAAGATCATTAACTTGAGTAAATTAATAGGCAAGATCTCATTGAAATCAGGCTATAAAACATCACTAACTGAAAGAATCTATATTAAAAATTAACTGCAAGGATTTTTTTTCAAATACAAGAACAATAAGAATCAATTTTTTTAAAATCACCATGGTTTTATTGACAGAATCTAAAAATCAAAATAGAGTAGTCAAAAGCATTGAGAATAAAACCTAGATCCAGAGTAATTATTAGAGAATGGTAAACATAAAATGTTTACAAAATCGGAATTATAGAGAAGCAAAAGGGTTTGCAAGTGAAGAACAAATAAACAAATATTGCAGGAAGAAAAGATTGTAGAAACACAATCAATGTGTCAAAGAAGATTATGAAAGAAATCTACATGTATTTATATCTCACATCATATTTTGTTGAGAATGTGCCTAGATAAGATACTTTGGCTCCTGCTGTATATCTATTAATAAACATCAGATTAAATAGAGATGTCTAAAGTAAGTTATATATTTAATTCCTAGTGTGGCCTGAGTGCACTTTACATGAAGGAACAGTAGAAAAAGGAGAAAAAGGGAGGAAAGAAAGGCGGGAAAAAAGTGCCTCCTCTTAATAACTCGGCATACTGAGTTATTAAGGTCAAATAAAGTTTACTCTAGAATTTGTAAACAACCAACCAGCACTATCCCAGTGTTATTAATTACTATCTTCCAGGATGCCAGATTTGATTTCAAAGACCGGAGAAGGAACCTGTCAAAATAATGGTCTGAGTGAGGCCATGTTGAGGTCTGCATGGCCAAATGGCTGAAAGCAATCATTACTTTCATTAACAATTTAAAACATGTAATAAAAAGAGCAGAGAGAGGGAGGCAGTTGACTGGACAATATTAGGATTCAGAAAATCTCAGCTGAGTGGAGAAATGTAAAAAATATGCAAGATAACAAAAAGGCAAGATACTACAGTTGAAAGGTCAAATACATACACAAACACTGAGAAGAAATGATTTTTCAACACAATCAGATCGAAAGCCCCATGTTGGCCCATACTGGGATGCAACTTAAAAAAAAAATTGATTCATGGATTCTTAGCACAATCATTACCATAAGAACTGGTTGGTTAACCTTGATGCTGCTAAATCATCTTCTATAGTACCTGTTCATCTTCAGTAACTACAGCTTAAGGTTATATATTAAAAGGGGTGCAGAATACAATGCAAACAATAAAGCACCAGAATGATGAATGATAAAACACCAGAACACTAAGGACGGATGAAAATTAATTAATTAATGCCATTTACCCCTTTTTTGGTAGGGTCATATTTAATGAAAACAGTTGTAATCCTTCTCAAAATTGTTGCTCTTTAATCCTGCTCTAGGCATTTTTGAAGGAGGAGGAAAGGTTCATAATTATTTTTAAAATTATTGATATTGAAAAAGCATCTTTTAGACAGGATCAAGTACTCAACCCCAAAGGTTGCACCTTTAGGAACATGATGAGAAAACAGTTATGGAAATCGCTCTAAGTACAGCAGGTGTTACTAAATATCTGCCAAAATAAAGTATTTTATATATCTCAAGATGCAATTTTTATTTTTATTTGCTCCTAAACTTAATTCCAAAGGGTTTTCATAACCTTATTCAAGGTTTCTAAACCACACAACATAACTTACAAAGGTATACTACCCTTTAGTATGTAAGTGTCCATCTTTTCTTCATAATTTAATTCAGCACTTATAGTAGCTCAAAATCCTTTAAGTCTGTCAAATTTGAAAGAAGCCGTCTGAAAATAATCTTGTCTTTCAAACTCTTTTTCCTAGCAAATGTCATCAGTGCACAATGCATTCTTTTTCACAATTCCTATATAGATAAAACAAAATACTTGAAATGGTAAGAGTCTAATTTTTCCCTGTTTTAAATTGAATGAAATTCCACTTCCATCCATAACCAAACATTTCTTCTAGTCTAGCTGTTATTTTAGGCTTGGTCTGTTTGTCTATCATAGATTTGACAGTAAATCAAATTTTTTCTAGATTTTGAGATATGCCTCTTTATCACTCAGCTATACATTACTGAGGAAAAAAAAAGTCTGTGATTTCATAAAGACTGTTCCTTAACCAGGCCCAAACTTTCAAGTAGTACTCTGTTCTACTGATAGCAGGCAAGCCCGAAAAAGCCAAAAATGCCAAATTCTCTAGGCTTTCACCCCAAAAAGAATTACAGATAGTTCAGCCCAGAGGCAAGATTTGCACCCGATGTGCAGAGCCACTCAGGGCAACATTGCCTGGAAAGTTATTTCTTCAAAAATGTAGTGGCATCAGAAAACAAATTCTGCACAAAAATTAGCCAATTACCCTTGTACATTCTGAGAAAATAAGAGAAATTAGAAATTAGAAAGCACCTACTTACCCCTGGGATGAAAAATTCTATTTTGACATTTTATGAATGGAATGTTTTCACTTTCTTTGAATTAGATGTCAAAGAGACCTAATTCTACTAGAAGAAGTCAAGTGAGATGGCTGGTACATGCTAGAAGATCTTAACATTAAAAATAAGCAATATTTTACTGAAAAAAAAAATTGTTCAAACTAAGCAATTTTTCATTTTCTCAATGAAATTTTCTGAAATTTCTGAAATCTCAATGAAATTTTTTTACGAAATCAGTTTCTCCAAATATTTTTTCCATTTTTTTTCTTCGTGTAAAAACGCAAAATGTTCAGGCTGTATTCTTCTGGAACAAAGAAGTTATTGAACTTTTCTAAATCCTTAGTGAAATAGAAAACTCAAAAATTGAAAAATTAGTTGAGACCATAAAACTTGAAATAGAAGACATTATTACAAAAACAGCTTGTATGACAATGACTGTCATCACAGTAGCATTAAAATATATTCAATCATAAAGTTGAACTCCTCTGAATTACAGCAAGCAAAGATTTTTGGAAACGAAGTCACAAATAACTAAGATGTCAAAATTTTATGTAGTCTTAAGAATTTGTGGCAGGTCTGAAGTCCTTTTGGAGTTGCAACATTTTTCCTGAGACTTACACTTAGAATAAAACCCATAAATGTTATCTAGGGGTTTTTCTGCTTCTTCATTGGAGGAATACAACAACATTGACATTTAATAAGGCTTAGTATGCAAATTACCTTATTTATAAACATATGCATAAGCCTTATTTATAAACATTAACTTATTTATAAACATATGCATAAGCCAATGTAATATATACATGTTACATTATATGTAAGATATAGGAGAGCCTTTTTTCATAATTCTTTTGGGCTTTAAAGCCAAAGCACACTTTCTTTGCTGCAATTTTTAACAGCTTCTGAAAAAACCAAATATGCATAGTCTGTACAAACCAGAGCCCAGTTCATCAAAATTTTGAGATTTTCACATGGAAAATTCACATTAAATGGCTGTAAGTGGACAGCTGAATAATAGAGATTCCTTAAATGTAACCTTCCCATTATGAATGTTGCTCTTTTTGCAAAAAGACAGCACTACAGCTTCATTCCTCCTGCAGAAATGTACCCACTCTTTTTCATGCTGAAACACTTCAGCAAAGAGATAATATTGTATATAGCTCAGTTTGGTTACAGCTCTGGGCCTGGAAGATTTATTTTAAATATCAATGTGCAAAGTTAAACATCTTGATAAGCATTTGGCTACAAATCTCCCTTTAAAACATATCCACTAAAATGGACTAAAGATCTCAGTTCTGTAGACAGCCCTCTGATTACTTTCTTCTTTCACCTGTAGGCTATTCAAATTCAAACATGGTATTCAATGAACAAGGAGCAAGCCCTCTCCTCACAGTTTGGTGGCATAGGCAGAATGCTTTGTGAATCAGATTTTACAGTCTGAAATGAGGCACCTTGAAAACAGATAAATCCAAAGGCACTCCAGGCTGTCGCTGACAAGTATTTTGACATTAGCTTCTCAGACAATAACATCTCTGTCCCTGTGCACACCCGTGGATCCCCCAGACTTGAAAAAAACAAACAGAGCAGATCTTACATGGAGCACAGCCAAGGCAGAGGAGTTAAAGGCGCCTTCCTCAAAACCTGATGAAGAGATCAAAAATTTCCAGAGCTGCTGGATAGTTTATGCTAGCATGAGTTAGAAACATAACAAAAGAAAGAAATTATGCTATCAGTTCTTGCCATTTTCTCCAAATCTGAATCCAAAAGTTTTGTGATTAGGAAACTTACCAAGACCATAAAAGACATATTATTTCCTTATTTTCTCATTCCTCTCACATAGTATTTTTTCTATCCAAGATGGATACAACTTGGTGCCAACCAGATCATCAAAATCCTGACAGGATGATCAGATTAAAAAGTCCACACTGCATGGGACGAAGGCCTGAGTAATCTGGTTTGATTCATTAATCAACCCTCCTTTAAGAATCCTTTAAATCTCTGTTTCAGAAATCTCCTGAGATCCCTCCTAGACCCAAATCCAACCCGAGTTGTCCTAAGTCAGCAAAACTTATAGGGATAAGAGATTATGTTTTAGACTTCTTGCAGCCTTTTTTTTTAGTTTATCTTACATTGTTTTAATGTATTTTACTTTATCTTATTATTTTATTCAGTTTCACCAAAGTTGTGGAAATCATTGGAGCATGACCCTGATATTTTCCCATATCCACAGTGTCTACCTCGCTACAGGAACAGAGATTCATTTCCTTGGTCTTCTCTAGCTAAAAGAAATTAGAATTATTCCCTGCTTATGCAATACAACTCCTCCAAAGAAATTATTTTGAGTGGAGCATCTGTTCTGGAGCAGGAAGGAAAAGCCGCGCTTAAAATGTTACTTGATTTTGAGTTACTTCCTCAGGGGAATGATGCAGTCAAGTGTGGTATATAAGAAATATTCTTTTGTGATATATTTTTAATGTTTCCTGTACAAGAAACTTTGTTTACTACTTAAAATTGATGTTAGACACCATCATCTAAGCTGAATAAGACATTAAGCCAAAAGATTTACCCACATTATTTGTATCACACCAAATTTTGTCAATGAATTCCTAAAAACCTGAATTACAATCCTATGCTCTTTAAAATATTTTGATATTTTGCAATTTGTGCCCCATCTTCTATAATTTCTTGTCTTCCACTAAAGCACAGAACCTTCAACTAATTAATAAGCAGTAAAACTTATATTTTTCTTTACCCCACACAGTGGTAGAGAAAATTTCAAGTGAGTAATAGTCTGGTCATATGAATATGATATGGGAGACAGAGCCACCCCCGAGGACGTGACTCAGCACAGAGAAATGCAGGATGTCCAAGACCCTTAAGCAGCACCACAAAGGAAAATGTAGCTTTTCAATAGTTGGAAGAAACTTTAATAAGATCTCTCAACTTTTTTTTTAATGTCTGACTTTTTATATAGATTAAAATCTTTTAATATTACCAAATAACATTATTAGAAACTTCCCGTAAGGTGTAAAAATTCAAATTTTTCTTCCTGGCACATAAGATCAAAATTTAGATTTCAAGTTTCTCTTCAGTTGGACTTTCTTCATTTCAAGAAATATTGTTAACTTCTTAGCCATGACAATGAAATTTGAAATAGGAACACTATTTCGGCTTTTTTGGGTCAGATGTGTTGTAATACACGATTGTTAATTACCAATGTTTTTAAGTTGCGCAAGACAAAATATTCAGCTCTGACTATTCATTCCTAACCAATATTTCTGGTTTGAGGATAGATAAATTAATTACTTTCTTTGCCTTTTGTGTTCTGCAATAAGGAAAACCTTTCATGACTTTTGTTTGCAGTCCAGAGTCCATAAATTTGGAATCTGAATTTAGTATTATTTGGATTCTGTAGACACAAAACAGTTGTGTTAGTTTTTAAATTTCTAAACATTTATTGAAAAAAATTACATAGTTCCACTGCTTTTAGGTTTGATTACATAGGCATTTAAGATATATATGGATTTAAAATATATGTGGATTTTTGAAATACAGGAAGAAATGCATTAATGCATTGATTAATGTAATCAATGAGTAAATCCTGTGAAAACATTATGTTTACATTATGGGATTAATTACAGCATAAATGTATTTAAAGTAGTGTTATTTTTTGAAACTGAGTTAACAAATTCCATGTAATAAAATCTTGGGTCTATATTTCATCACCCAGAAGAAGAAAGCTTCAGAGGTGAAATTTCCCACATTATTGTATTCTATAAATATATGAATAGGTGATAATGTCTTACAAATTAAAAGTTAAAGTAAAACATGTGTTCAATTCTATAATAAAATGATTACATTTAATTAGGGGACCCCTTGAAAATAGGACTGCATGTATGTATAGATCATCTTTTTCAGATCACTCATTTGTGTTTTGGATGCTAGCATATACTAAATTACCAGAACAGAACAGAATTAAATATCCTATTATCAAAGTTATATTATCAAAGTATGTATGTGAATCTCTGTGATTTGCAAAGATTTGCCATGGAATCATTGGAGTTAATGACATCTGTAATCCCACATAAAGTTGCCTAATACATAATTATATTGGATGAGCCAGTTGAGAGGGGAAGAAACCTGAGATGGGGGTATAAATTGACTCATCCTTTCTCATAACCCGTGGTGCCTCAGTGTCACAAACAATAGAAAAGCAAACCCTTATGGGAAATGGAAACTAGAAACTGAAATTCCAAGCCTAGGTGAGTTTAAACAATTAAATAGATTATTCAAAAAGTGTTGTCACTCAGATTTGTGCTTCTCCAGTTTGGCTTCTTTTGGTGCTGTAGACATAACTGATATCAAACTCTGATGCCTCAAGAGATGTGATGTTTAAAGGTTCCCCTGTCCTTTGTCTGAAGAAGAATTTACTGGGAAAACCAATGAATTTAAAAGTAGGGGCAGCAAACAAGTAAGAGGTGTGATATAGGGTCGAAGAGGATCTTTTGAAGTTTTTTCTGTGATGAGTCAGAAGAGACAGATTTTTTTTTCTTTTGTGTAGGAAAAAACAAAGTGCATGTCTGAGAACAATTTTCCTCCTTTCCTGAAGTCCATGAGGAATTGCTTTAGTATGAAGTCCTGGCTTCAGAAAAGTTAGCAATATAAATCTCACAGATTTTAGGATCCAGGCTAAACATGTTCACACATAAGCTTAGATTTCTGAGTTTTGTTATCCTTCACTAACACTGAGAAAATAATTGCCATTCACCATCCATGTTTAAAACTGAGCTTTTCTGAAAGTTCTTTACAAGGTTCCTGAATCTCAAGAAATTCATACATACTCGATGTGAGTTGTCCTGTAGTCTCAGTGGCAAAAATAATCCCTCCCAAAATAATTACAGGTGAGATGAGCACCTCAATGAGTTTATCCCAGTGTGCAGGAATAAATTGTACCAATGCTCCCTATTTTACAGAAATAGCCTTTCAACTACAGAGGCCACCTGGAAAGAGAGGCAGTAATCATTGTACATTTAAAAGAGGAAGAAGAGATGATCTTCTAGAATTTAAAAAAGTTTCCTCTGTTGCAAAAATTGTGCTAAACATCTACACAGCTTCATTTCACAGGGTAGAGGCAACACTTCAAGATGTGGGCCCAGGTCTCAAGTTTGACACTACAGAGAAAAAACAGTCTAATAACAAATTATTTCTTGTCATTCTCAAAAGTGAATGAAGATGACTAGAAGACTTATTTTATTCCAAAAGGATTTGTTACTTTATTTTTCCCTCACCTATTTTTGTGCAGGTCAGAGAGTTTGGTGTTCTGATCTAATCTGGACAAGTGATGCTCATGTTCAAATCTCTTTTCAATAGCTACAACAACAGAAAACTCTTACAGCCACGGGCTACTTTCTATTTGAAGTAATAATAAAAGTGAAGTAGTTTTAAACAGAGCTGAGCTGCTGCAGATGAAAGGAATTTGGTTTTTTTATGTTGTTATATGTGTTTAATTGAGAAGAGCCGGGAGTCGGAAGATGGGGTTAAGGGACACAATATAAGGAAGAAGGTGGCAGACTTTGGACTGGAGACAAATTCACTGCCAATGAAAACTGTTATCAGCAGTAGTAGTCTACACAAAATGCTTGGCTGCTAGTTGACAGCAGTTGCCTGTGCCAGATTCCTGTGATGGAGGCAGTGGGGACCTGTGTACTCTCATGTAGATGGAATAAATGCAAAGAAATAAAATCTCTTGTTTAAGTAAAGCTGGCAAATATTTTTATTTTCTACAACTGTTCTTGCCAGGGCCTGAAAAACAGCTGCACACAATGATACACCTGCACAAGAGACAGATTGAAGTATAACAGAAAACTAGAAATAATTGAAAGATAGTGTATTTTTTTTTTGTCATCTTTAATGTCAGTTTTTGAAACATTTTTTTGAGAAAGGCTTCCTTGACAGTCTGGAAAACAGCAGAGTGCAAGCTTATTTCACTGAGTTTTAGTGAAATGAAATCAGAGAAACAGTACTTGAACTTGCAGTCTTCTTTTCTACCCTGTGAAACGACAATTGTTAAAATATTTTTAAATTCAGTGGTTAAAGTCACTCACCAAAATGTATCACACTATATTCAATACAGAATTACAGACTCTGTACTTCTATTTATCAATAAAAAACGTCTTTTACAGCAAGTGCCACAAGGTTTCTGGGGAAAACAGGGTATGAAGTGGAAGTGTTCTTTTTTCCCATGTCATCTTCATTCCCATACCATAAATATGGATAAATTTCTAATACTGAAAAGTCAAATCTCTGGGTTTATGAACATTTGATCCAGAAATCAGCAACAAATAATTTATTTTTTAACTTTTTTTATCCTTATTTTCCTTAAACCAACAAGGTTAGAGATTTGGGAGTACATACTAAAAACTGGAAGCAAGTAGATGTACCTCAAAAAAAATCATGTGCCCTTACCTTAGTTCGATTCAGGAAAAAACTGTTATCAATACACACATGAGTGTTTTTTTCTTTTATGAGGCTGCTCCATTAAACACCAGTTGCAGCAGCCACTTCTGACCACATCACTCACTATAATTGGCAGACAGACATCACTCAGCACATAAATACCAGGCAATAGGGACTGTTTTATTGTTTGGCTGATGCAAAGTACAGCTGTGCACGGTTGACAAAGCCAGGATTTCTTTGTGACAGTTCATTATGCGGATTCTCAATATTAGGGCTAATCCTGAACCACATATTCAAGAAAAACTTCAACGGCATGTGTGCCAAATCAGCAAACAATCCAGGTTCAAACCAGTAAACACTAGGGTCTGAGAAAGCCCTTGGAGGACCACATGCAAAGCAGAGCTGAATACTCTGAACTGCTGCAATCACCCATTTTAAAGACTCTCTACCATCAATGGCACAAAACCCAGCAGACACAGGACAAAAATAAACCCTTTTACTTTGCAGCTTCAAGTTCCTAATATTGTCTGTCCAGGCTCCACAGATGCTGAGTGTCACCCAAACAGGCTGCAATATGATGGAACAGCGGCAGTTGGTTGCAGTCCTTCATGATAAAATTATTTTTTAAAAAAAGTGCTGAATTAAATTACAGAACACTGCTAGAAGAAATTAGGAAATGTAGGATGGGATTGCTCTTCTGGCTAGGCACATGGATCTAACTGCAAGAACCAAGAAATAAATAGAAATTATCGTCTGTCGGTAGAATATCATTAGAAATGGCTTTAGAGAGCTGCATATCTTGAGGGTTTTTTATGAAGAAGTTTTCAGCTTATTTATACTGATTCTGTTAGCCTTATTTACACATAGCCATAGCCATTTAGTGTAAAAGAATGTCAAGTCTTATCTAAGTGGAAGTTAAATAAATGATTTGTGGAGTTTTAGGATGCTTCTTAAAAATGACAAGTTTTGAGACTAACTTCTACAGAAAATAAAACTTTCCTCTTATTTCTCCTTAAAATACCCTTTTTTCCCCTACGTCCAAATTATTTTATGCACATTCATTCAAATTATTGGTTTATCTTTCAACAGTGGTAGGACACATTTCTTTTTTGGTGTACTCATATATGAGAATACATCTAACATAATTTTGAAACATGAAAGTGGAGACAAAAGCATCAGGCATTAAATAACTACTTCTACAGTACATTCAACCTTGAAATTAATAGACTCAGGGCAGCACTGCTCACACACGCACCCTTGAAAACACTTACCCATACCCTAAACCAGAAAATGAGACCAACAAAACAAGAGGTTGAAAGGGACACAAATGATATGTTGTAAGAACACGGGTGGCAATATGTTCTACCAGTAGCCTAGGCTCTTGTTGGGGTAAGGAATGTCTTAACAAGAATACGCAATTATTCTAAAATATGTTTTCTAAGAACACACAGAAAGGAAAACACTACTAAAATACAAGAAATTGCAACAATTAATAGGAAATTGTAGCAATTAATAGGGAAAAAATCATGTCATAACTGATCAGTGAATGGTCTCTCTATCATGTCTCATCACTACATAAAGTGTTTCTTTTTTAAAAAATAAAAACCTAGGTATAGCCTTAGACAATCAAATACTTATTTATACTTTCTTCTCTTATGGCATCAAATACATTAACAGGTTCTAATCCACTAATGACTTTTTAAATAGTTTGTCATGATTTTTGTGACAGTTTTTTCCGCTCATAAAACCAACACATCCTTAAAATATTGTCATATGTATTATATATCTTTTTAATTGTATACATTCGTAAAAGTTTTTTCTTAATCATTTCAAATCTTTTAATTTATTGTAAAACTTTGGAAATTTTCAAAATTCAATATAATAAATTAATTATCCTAGAATTTACCTGCTGTGGCAAGGTATATTTGTTAGCAACTAAACTGATTTCCATGAAATCCATAAAAGGCTTCTCTGACCAACTTGCACATATTGGTACTCTCAACAAAACATTTCAGATTGAGAGTGAAGTGACAGAACTACAGCAGATGCCCAGAAAAGTGGAGAAATGCATATGGATGTTTCTCCTGTGCTGCATCTTCCTGAAAGTAAACATATAAAGTCTGTTCCTTTCCCATGAACAAGCATCTTATCCAACTTCAGCCATTGAATCCAGAACGTTTACTTCTCCATAGTATGTGAATTTCTCACAACACCATTATTATGCTGGCAAATTTTCCCAAATATATCCTTCATAAGATTATACAATTCCTTTCTAGAACACCCCCACAGTGAGAATACCTGTTCTAATAGCATCTAATATTTATTTCCCTTCAAATTTGTCATGATAAATATTATTTGACCCTATAAATTATTTTTCCTGAATTTTAAGGATTCATGTAAAGTATTTCCAATCAATGTCTGCATACTCATCTTTCACAGAAAAATTCATATTAAATGGAAGACCAAAGAAAGATTATTTAATGTTTTCTCCTGTTAAATGCAAGATTTTTGCTCCTTTTCTCTCCTTTTCCTGTTCACAGTGAGATCATTTTGCCTATCACAACAGTCCTTTAAATATCTTCCTGGAATTTCTCATTCTTATTTAATTCATCAATTCTTGTATGGTAATTTTATCAGCAACTTATTTCATGATAACCTTCTCGCGGATGGTTCAGAATATTTTCAGTGAAACTCGATTCAAGTTTTCTGTTCCATCAAACGTAATTATTAAACAGTATTATACAGTTCTTAGTGTTTACTTGAAAAAGTTAAAATTCTGTAGATATTTCTGATTCCAAAGGAAAGAGGGTTTTTTTTCAGAAAAAAAATCTAAAGAAAACAAGCACCAAAAGAAAACCCACCAAAAAAACTATACAGCAAAGGATATATAACAGAAAACTTGAAACCATTCATCTTTCCAAAACAGGACATTGATAAGAGCTATTAAACCTCATTTCTTTTTCTTTAGACATATATATTTTATTCAGAATTATTTTCTTACCTTCTAATGCCTTCTTATTTCTCTAAGCTCCTTATGGTACTGACATCTATTTGCTTTCTTGGCCATATTCTTTCGTTATACTCTATATCCAATACACCACACTGGTAAAATTCATTTGCAACTTGAAATTATAAATTTGAATAGCCTGTTTCTACTGGAAGCAGTTCAGACAGAGCCAGAAATACGAGGAACGTAGTAGAGACTTTAAAATAGTAACAGCTTTAATAAAGGTTTTAGAATTTGGTGAAAGATTAAAGGAGTTCTTTACAAGATGTAATTTTTCACAATTTAATAACAATACAGATGGTTTTAATATTTTAAAGTACTTATACTTTTTTCTGCAGATTACTCCTGTGTAAAATTGCAAATATCTCTAATAAGAAGGTGTTTAATCACTACAAGGTGGATTTTGTTATGCATTAGGTAGATCAAAAATGGTTTTTGCTCTAAGAAAATTTCAGGATTTTAATCATAAACAGTGACCTATCAAATGTTTAATTGCAAAGAATTAGGTAGCGATCTGAATAGGTACAATTGCTCAAAGCTGATTAACTGGCACCTGCACATTGTTCTGACTGGCTTGCAAAGGTTCAAGTTATATCTGACATACTGACTGAAGGTAATGATATATGCTTCATTCACCAAAGAAACAAATGTTTTGTTTCCCTGCTCTGATTCCCTGCTTTACAGATACCTGCAGTGGTATAATATGCACTACTACCATTGTAAAACAAGAGTTTATTACATGGCTAAGTAAGTTGATCTTTGCAAAAGTGCACAAGTGCATTGAAATAAAATAAAAACTACTTAATCCAATCTTCTCTTATACAATTTCTTTCAAGGAGAACAGACACAGCCTGTTAAAATAACAAAGAATGTAGAGTTTCCATTCACATTCACAAAGTGTCCTCATTCAAACCCCCACTCTAAAGCTACCTTTCCTCCCCTCTCATTTTTCTTTGTGGTGGAGAAATGTGATTCCATGGAACCAACAGTGATTTTGTTTTATGTTAACTGGTAGAGCTTTTCGAACCTTGCAGACCTGGTGACACTTAAATGGCCCACACTTTGGATTGTCTTGTTGTGTGGAAAAGGTAGATAAGGGGAGGAGGAGAAACATAAAACAGGTGGGCAAGGGCAAAGTGGCATTCACAAAAGTTTCTTAGATCAGAGCCAGGTTGAGGATCATTTCTGTGATAAACAATTGCTGTATTGAAATTACATCACACAAGGTGTTATATTACTTATGAAGTCCTGAGAATTCTGTAAAACCTGGCAAGCACATCACATGGAAAAAGGTAAGATCTTCTGAACTTTTAGCCAGGAAATCAACAGAAACTAATATAGTTTAATGGTAATTAGTGTAATATGTGCTGCTTGTACAACTGCTGCCAATAATACCATATAGTGACTGTTGTAAAATGCCAACTACTCTGGCTTTCCTGTTAGGGATTAGGTGGAAGATTTTAGATTTTGTACTTGGCTTGATATGTAGGTCACTCCTGAAATGGCTTTATAAGTTAATTTTACAGCGTATGAGCTACAAGACCCTGAACTATGTTAATTTTCTATTTATATTTTCATTTGCACCAATATTTTCTCTATTGTCAATTTGAGATCCCACAAAAAAAAGGTATGTTTTCCTTCTGATAACAGTGTTGTGCTTTTGATGTATCCCTGACATACTGATACAATCATATCAGAAAATTAAAAATAGGACCTAAATAAAAATTTGAATAATATCTATATTCAGTAGCCAGTCACCATTACAATAAATTTCGGCATATCTGAATAATTTGATGGAAAAGCTTATTGCAATTGCATGAGCTAACATTTTGAGTGAGTGGCCCTCTTCCTTTCCCTGCTTTCTGTTTAAAGAATCAATTGACTTTTCACCCTAAACCAACTTCCATTTTTTCATTGTTAGTTTCTCTCTGCCTACACTAACAGTGTTCAAAGGAGAGACTTTGCACTAAACTCCAAAAAGGGGCCATTAAATGTGTTCTGAGATGTGGGTTTGTGAATGAGTGAGAAAAGGTAAATAAGCAAGGTAGCCATGGTTCTTGGATGCTGCACTTCTTTGTGTCAAGCTGAGAGACTTGCAATGCCCAGCCTGGGGCACAGGCTTCTGCCATGTTTGAAAAAGAGCAGAGAGTGTCTCATATGTACTGCACCAGACTAAATATGCCTTGATATGCACAGTTACTCCTCCTAAAATTTATTATCAAAAGAGTGTTATGGAGAAAAATAAATTGAGGTATGACAATACACTAAAAGATTCTCAGAGATTGTGCCTCTGACGGTCATGAAAATGGTTAGATTTAGACACAGGCACACTTTGTCACAGTCCTTTTAATTTGGAGCCCAGTGGAAAAAATTTTGCTAATTTTTCTGTGGATTTTCTGCTTACTAGCACCTGGCTATGCAATCAACAGTGTCAGTAGTCACTTATCCCTGTATTTAATTGCCTCCTAATCCTTATGAAACCATAGCAAAAAATATCTCTATAAATTATGAGACTAACACACAGTAAACGGTGTATCAGGTTTATCATTAATGATGATTATCATTATTATTATCAGTAGTAGTTGCAGTAGTAGTATCAGTCAATTATTTATTTAGCCCTGTTTTTGAAAGCAGTACCTCAAAGTACCCACATGGCCAGTGATGTACAGTCTTTTCTGATTTAAGGTCATTTCATGAGGTTTTTGATCTCGTTAGATCTCACGAACAGCTATTTTGTACAGATCACCCGAAAGAAAATCACCCTGACTAACAACTAGATACATGACCTAGCAATTAGTAGGTCGGCAGCTAAAGCATACTGTGTTTATAAAGACTGCCTAACAAATAGCATTCTTAATAAACCTGACTCAGATATCACCAAGTACACTGTGTAGTATTGTCTCCAATAATTGCCCACTTAGTTATTTTCCTTACAGAAAAATGTTATTTATTTTTAAAGGTATTTCAGATTCAGTTAGTGGATTGAAAATAATCTCACATACCTACCAGATAGGATTTTAATACTTTGATTTTTATATGTACACAGGCAGGATTTTTATATGCACACAAACATAGCTATGCTTTGTAGCATATTATACCTCATGAAACAGAGGTATAATATAATAATGGTATAATAAATACCACCCTGTAAATAAGATGATTTGTGGGAGTTTAAGATGTGTGAATAATGATGATTTTCCCAATGGAAGCAGAGATGCACACAGCCCTGAGTTGGGTCAGTACACTTGGCTGTGCGTGGGCTCAAACACTGAGTTGCCTGCAGCACCTGGGAGCAGGTAGATCTGCAGCACAGCCAGGGTGAGACTTTACAGCCTATGGCATGCTCAGAGAGCTCAGGAAAAGTGAGGCACCCCAGAGGGGCACCACAAAGGACTGCAACCCCTCAGGGATGGGCTTCCAGCCAGCTGAGGTCCCTCCTGAGAGAGCCCAGGCACAGGCATGCCCCTCAGGAGCAGGGCAAACACAGCCTCGGCTGCGCCGTCTGTCATGGCGAGGAACAGTATCGCAACCTGGCCCTCAAATATTTATGACTTAATTATCATTTAAAGTGTATTTTAGGAAAGCTAACCATAAAATTATGCATTTCAGCGCTAGTTTCTGGACAAGTAAGCTGCTATAAAAGTACACATCTCTCTTTCACAGGTCTCTGGGTTAGCTTTGAATGCAAGGAAGGGAGAGGGAGGTATTTCTAGTGCTGCTTCTGGGACCGGTGTCAGCACTTCTGTCACCACCACTGCCATGAGTAAGCAAAGATACAGGGCATGCACACTAAAAAATGGCTTTGCTCCAAGTAGCACATTTCTTTCAAACACACACTCGGGGCTGAGAATATTGAAAAATGGCTACAGCGTCTGGGTAATGTTTTGATCACCTCATATGGTCCCATGTATAGCTCCTTTATTGTGTACATTGGTGGCAGCATAACAAAGGCTCTCAGAGATCCAAGAGTCATTCATATTCATTGTTTTTCCCATTGTCTAACTTTGATTATGCAGTTTTCTTAAGAGAAACTGCTAAGCAGCAATCATTCAAGGGCGAGTAGACACAATGGGGCCACTTGTGCAGGTTTTTTGCTGGCAAAGTTCCTCTTGAAATCAGGTGAAGGAAGCAGTTGTTTGGTTGAAGAACCAAAATCGGTTGACTTTTGAGAAGTCAGACATTTCGTCTGAGAAAATGTCAAGAGGGTTAACTTTGTTGATATTAGACAGTTTTGTCCTATGTGATGGGCAATTTCATTCAGGTACAAAGTGCAAGACTGGGCCCAAAGATGTGTGAAAGCAGTAGATCCTTTTTCCTAGAACTTTTGATTGTAGTTGTTTTCATAGACTTAATTGTTCCAAAAATAAAATAAAACAAAATAAAATAAGTTATAATTTACAAAATATGATCATATCATAATGTTTAGATGTGGAGGAATGTGTAAGAATTTGAGCAAGGCAGGTCAGAAATAGTCATGGCTGAGCAAAGATCTACTCCTTAAACTGAGAAGTAAGAAAGAAATGCACAGGCACTGGAAGCAGGGAGACGTGACCTCAGGGGAGTACAGGTATGTAGTTTGAACATGTAGGGAAGAGTTCAGTGAAGCCAAGGCAAAACTGGGCAATTACTTGGAAAGAGATATGAACAAAAGGGATTTTATAAGTTTATAGTCATAAAAGAAAGGCCAAAGAGAGTGTATTCCTCTAATAAGCAGAGGTGAACTGGTGGTGATCGATATGAGAGAGGTTGAGTTACACAATGAGTTTTTCACCTTGGTCTTCACTGGCAGTCAGGTTTTCCACATATGTCAAGTGGGTGGGTATGGGGGGCGTGAGGTCCTTCCCACTGAAAACAAGCCACAGCTTGTTTTCAGCCAAGCCACAAATCCATGCAATTGGAGGACGTGTATTCCTGAGGGAACTGGCTGATGTTTTTGCCCAGCTACTCCCCATCATACTTGAAAAGTCACGGTGGTCAAGTGAAGTCTCAGGTCACTGAGAGAAAAGAAATGTTGCTCCTATTTTTAAAAATGGGAGAATGGAAGATCAAGGGCATTATGGACCAGTGAGCCTCACCTAGGAAGACCATGAAGCAGATCCTCCTAGAAGATATTCCGAAGCATATAAAAGACAAGAAGGTGATTCAAGACAGCCAGCACTGCTTTACTAGGGGCAAACCATGCCTGACCAATCTGTTGGTTTTTTAATGGGAGACAAGGGAACATCAACTGATGCCATTACCTAGACTTTGATAAGGCCTTTACATGATTTCAAATTATATCCTTATCTCTAAATTGAAGAGAAATGGATTTGATGAATGGAGTATTCTATGGAACAGCAGTGGGCTGGATGGACAGAGTGTAGTCAATGACTTTATGTCATTCAAGTGATAGCTGGTGATGAGTGGTGTCCCTCAGGGCTCTGTGCTGGGCACAGTGTTCTTAAATATCATCATTCATCAGTGACATAGACCATGAGAATGAGTCCACCACCAGCAAGTTTGAAAATAGCATGAAGCCAAACTGTTCAGTTGACACAAAAGGATGGGATGCCATGCAGACGATCATAGACAGACTTGAAAAATCATAGAACCTCATGAAGTTCACCAAGTCTAAATGTAAGTTGCTGCACTTGTGTCAGGAAAATCCCAGACATGAATACAGACTGGGAGAAGTGAATACAGGCTGGGAGAAGTCCTTGAGAGAAACCCTGTCAAGGACTTAGGAGTGCTTGTGGATTGAAAGGTGGATGTGAACCAGCCATGTGTGCATACTGCCCAGAAGGCCCACCACATTTAGAGGAGGTGTGGCCAACAGGATGAGGGAGATGGCTCTACCCCACTACTTGTCCTTGTGAGGCCTGGAGGGCTGCATGCAGCTCTAGGCTCTGAACAAGAATCTGTTAGAGCAGATCTAGAGAAGGGGCCACAATGGTGATCAGAGGCCTGAAGCATCTCTCCTATGAAGACGGCTAAGAGAGTTGGGGTTGTCCAGCCTGGAAAAGAGAAGGCTGCAAGAAGACCTCATTCCTCATTGCTGGCTTTCATTACCTTAACGGAGCTTATGAAAAAAGAGGGAGAGGGACTTTCTATACAGACGGGCAGTGACAGGAGGAAGGGGCAATGATTTTCAACTGAAAGACAGCATGTTTAGATTAGATGTTAGGGAAAACTTCTTTACTCAGAGGTTGGTGAGGCACTGGAACAGGTTGGCCAGAGAAGTTGTGGATGCCCAGTTCATGGAAGTGTTCAGTGCCAGGTTGTAAGGGACCCCAAGCAACATGATCTATTGAATGGCATCCCTACCAATGGCATAGGGGGGTGGAAATCAATCCATTCTAGGATTCTTATTATTCTATGAAATGGATATTCAACATAAATCACTTAATTTTCTTCTCTAAGCTCATGCCCCCTGATGGACTCAGAAGTGCTCCAGAACTGGAAGAATTTTTTTGGGCTAGTGGCATGACACTTTCCATTAAATTGAAATTTGGCACTTCACTACTTTAATCACTCAGCAATTACCCTGAGAAACATGGCTAACTGTGCTTCTGAGTGGCAACGGCTGCACTGTGTTTGCGAAGAAGGCCACTGGGAAACTAGAGAAATGGAATTCAAAACTAAAACTGGACCAGTCTAACAATCTGCTGTGCAAATTCGCAAACATTTTGTCTGCTGTATTAAGGGGTGAAATGGGAGCAGAAATGAATGGCAGTGGGCACTGCCTAAGCTGGCATTGTCGCCAAATTAAAGTAGGACCAGCCAGAAGCTACCCACATACCTTTTGTTTAGGGCCTCTCAGAGGGCCACAAAAGAACTCTGTAGACCACTGTGCCCTCTGTCAGAGGAAAAAAGCATCAGCTACTAGGCTAAATGATTATTTAAATCCTTACATCAATCTGCTCACAAAGTTTCCTAGGAAATCAGTGACAGAAATGGTTACAGAGCCCAGAATTCTCTGTCATCAGTTGATGACAAAGTCAGTGGAGTTTATAGGAGAAGGCTTATAAATAGTTTTATATGCACATACACACTAATCCAATCCAATCCACTAATCCAATCCAATATTAAATAATTAGCTGTTTCCTTAAAAAAAAAGACCCACAAAATAGCATTCAAAACATTGTTTTACCTAAGAAAAACACTCATCATCTGCACTACAACATTCTTTTTGCAGGTTTTAATAATCTAGGAAATAGCTTTATAAAAGTGTCATGTTACAGCATAACTTTAAGCTTGAGCTTAGACAAGCTGATCAATATCAATAGCCGCAATGTGTGTTAAGCAGTAAAGTGTTACATAAAAGGGAGCATTTCCACCTGAAATTTAATTGCATTTTTTTGCCCCTTCTTTCTAGTAAACCTACAAGGCCAAGGTGCTTTGCCCAGGTTGCTGAGAGAGGGAGTAATTAGTTCCCAAAAAAAAGGGAGTATGGAAAGAGACAACAAAACGCTTTATATATCACTTACTTTCTTGAGATGTCTCATCTTTCTAATAGGGATATAGAGTGAGGGTAGAAGTAGTATTTGAAAGAGAGAATTTGCAAACACAGATTTTGTTAACAGAATTCATTAATAAAATGTTATATTTTTTCAGCTATACCTTAGAAAATTATATATTGCCGGTTCACCATTTGCATGAAGGTCAGAAGTGTCTCTTACTAAACATGTATTTTATTCAATTTGAAAAGATTTGGAAAAAAAATGCCAATATCACTAAACTCAGTTTTCAACTTTTTTTTCTCTAGAAATATATTACTTCAAAATGTCCACAAAATGTGGTTAAGAACTTTTTATATGTCATTTTCTTTAGGGAAATTTAAGCATCCAAGAGTCTATGAATCAGAAAAGGTTGATAGTCACACAGATATAACAGCATAATTTATTTTTAGACTTTTTTAAAAATTGATTATACTAACTAGGGTTTCTATAGACTTTGGATTTATTTTTTTTATTAATACAATTTTTGTTACATGTTTCCAGAACTTCCTGTAGTATCTTATTTGTGAATAGTGCTTTTAAAACAAAAAAATTGTTAGCAAGAATGATAAAATGAAATAGTTTATTTTTTTATACTAGTTCTGAATTTTGAGAACTAATAGTTGCAATAAAGAAAATAAAAATATATCATTTCGATTTTTTTCCTCCTTGTAGAACAATCAGAAAATGAGAAATAATAATCATGTTCTTAAAAACACAAGAATTAATGTCTTTTTACATGGAGGGTGTTTTCATACATCAAATGAAATATACCCTGAAATGCTGTTGGAAATATAGAAGAATAAATTATATAATAAAGTTTTATTTTTCCTCACTTTCAATATTTAAAAAGGCATGGTTCTCTCTGAAATTGACAAAATTTAACAAAATTTAACAAATTCATAAACTCTGCATGCAGTGTCCATGTTTCAGTGAAAATCACCTTCCATTTCACTGTCTTTGGCTGCTCTGTTTTTATGGGGTTTTCACCACAGCGGTGGTACCTGAACTTCTATTAATGGTGTTGCACTGGGAAGGTACTCCTGGTTAGACATGTCCTTCTCCTTCACTGAAAATAAGCAGGCTTTTTAAAACCTTGATGTGCTTACACAGCATCCCCACAGTTGTATCAACAGCTGTGGAGCAGTAGCAGGGGTGCCTAACCAAAGTGGGGAGGGGGACCATTTAAGCCACCACATCCCCTGGAACCCTCAGTAAACCAGAGAATGAAAACGGAATTTTCTTTTGGTATTACAGTGTCATAGTCTGTATTCTCTCCTTGGCTTTTTCATCAGCTCAGGCAGGTTCAAGCCTGACCTTCTGTCCTTACTTGCATATTATTTTTGTATACCAGTGGGTGAAGAGAAATGTAAATTAGAAAAGCTGCTTCTTACAGGCCTTCTCTCTTCTGTTGTAGAGGATCCTCAGTGCCTCCATATCTACCCGCAAACCATCTCTGCTTTAAAGGTAGCTTAAGGCACTAAAAAGTGCGGGTAGAGGAATTTAAGTTTTTATTAAATTTATCTTAAAATACTAGGTTTGTACTAGTTTACATTATTGAATAATGAAATGTGACATGTCAGAAGATGTTAAATATTTGTAAGAAGTTAGCATTGTTCTGTGCACTTTCCAAATGGATCTATTATGTCTGAGAATTCTAGCTACTTATCTTAAGTGATAAGTGTCATTTGGCATCATGTGTCAAGGAAATGCCATGTGCTCCCCATCTGCCTCTCAAGAAGTTACAAATGACACCATTCATCTCATCACATGACAGACCTGTTGCTTCTTACCATCATATGATGTCTGCCTATTGTAAACTTGGTAGAGATCCATTTTCCCATGTTCTCTTACCTGTGTGCTTTGCTTTAAGTTAATGGGGAAATCTTCTGGAGGTTTTAAAAACACTTAACAATTTCTTCTTGAAGTATGTTCTGTTTATGCTGTGACCAGATACCAAAGCAGTCTGAACACACAAACTACTTTGAAATGTATTTCACTTTGGATAAGTATAAGCTGATGCTTTTCTTTGTAGGTTTTTTGTATTTTACTGCACTGAATATGAGAGTGTGTTTCAGAAAAACCTGAAAAACAAAAACATGAATGTGCACATGGAAGATTGTAGCCATAAGATAAATAATTGAAACATGTTGGGAAACTCTTTGTGAGATATAAGTGAATTCATTGTGCCCACTGGGATATTTACCAGACGAAAAGTGTGACAATGACAGTACCCTCGTTGTTTGGTACATAATTTAGAGTATTCCTAATGAATATTTCATGTAGTATCATTTGTGTATGAATTGTAAAGCATGTATATCAAGATTCACTAGGGGCACTGTCAAACTCCTCAGTTTGAAATAAGCACTTATAAATTACTTAAGGATATTGTAGGAAAAGGGATTAGTGTACAATCATTTTTAAGCAAATAATTATGTCTCTTCTTGGGAACAATAAGCAGCTTTGCTTAACAAAGTAAGAACACTCTGAAACAAAGAAAAATAAAATGCTCTCTTCTGCTCCTAGAAACTCCCTAAAATATTCTTAAAATACATGTGATTTTTAAAAAGAATGACCAGAAGTAATTTCTAAAATTTCTAAAATTTCTAAAAATGGAAATTTTTATTTTATGAAGTCAGAGGAGTTTGAAAACGTATTTGTTAAACAAGTTCAAAAAGAAGAACTCATTCTTCATACCCATATTTATGCATCTCAAAAACCTAATTGAGAATACTTTTTTTAACAGTGAGGGCAATTTTATAATTAAGGGTAGTTCAATCTTTTTTAGCTACAGATTTTATAAAAGCAGACTGATCTTTCACTCTTCATAGTTATCAGACACATTAATGGAACTGAAGTTCAATTCGCAAGTGATTGTGAACAGAACAAGAGTGTAAATACACCAGTTAATAAATTGAGAAGGAAGAGTTCAACCAGTACCAAAGTAAAGGCTTTTATGTCTTTCTAAATTATACTTAAAATTAAAAAAAAATTATATATCTACATCTAAAAACCAGTATATATCTACATCTTCAAGTATCTACCTGTCTCTACATAGATGCCAGTAAAAATCCTTTTGAAACTTGTATTAAAAATGAAGTTCTTGAATCTGCAATTCATCTTGATAAATATTCTGGTTTTATAAGATCCTGAATATCTGTCAAATCCAGTTAATTAAGATATTTATAAAGTGTCAAAATTCCTGAGAATTTTTCATCATTGCAATATCCATATTTAAAGAAATCTGTTTCCCTCCATCTTCTGCAGAACAAAGTTCACAGCTGTTCTGCAAGTGCCTGTGAAGATGCTCAGCACCCTAAAACTATAGTTATATGAGCAAAACCTATATATATATGTACAATTTGTTTAAGCCTGCTGCTTTTTTGTTTTTTTTTTTTAATTTACTAGATATAGCTATGCTTCCAGCAATGACAAGAGCAAGTCCTTATTATGATAAAACTAAGTATGCCCTCGTTATTTTATTAATTAATAATAATTATAGGAATTCTTTTTTTTCATGTAAAAAATCAATAAAAATGATCACTGGCATTATTATTTTTTTTCAAAATGTTTTAACAGCTTAGCTGTAAAGTAAGTAAAACTTGATGTCTCAAATAATTGCCAAAGGCCAAGATTCAACAAAGCATGTTCTCGGTTTAAAGTACATATTTAAATCTGTTGATTTATGGGACTCAGATATCTGCTTAAGGACATGGTTTAGTCAATGTATGGATTCCCACTGGAGTCTCTGGCCTTGCTCTTACAGTTTCAATGATGCCTCTTGGGCGCAATGCCAATAAACTCAATCTTGAATCCACTCAAGTCAAGAAGAACCCTTGTTACTGATTTCACTATGTACAGAATGAGGCCGTGTGCAGGGAAGTGCAGCTCTCAGGTAGTGCTCGTTACACTGCAACATGCTCCGTGCTTCCCTCTTTCTTTTTTTTTCCTGTAATCAGAGATGATAATTTACAGAGAGGGCTGTTGTTTTTCTTGCTTTCTTTCCCTGCAGTTTTAGAAGGAGGGAATGTCATTCTTTTTCTGACTCTTGAGGTTCCATGTGAATCATATTCTGCTATACCTGGATATCTCTTCTACTTCAGTTAAACCAGCCCAAGAGGTTTGTGGGAGGTGGGGGTCTTTATTTTTGGCTTATTTTTTTTAATTATTAAGTATTTAGTATTTAGTATATTTTATTATTATTTTATTTTTTAAGTTTAAAATATGTTTTAAATATTTTCAAATAGTTTTAAAACTTAATCCCAATGTCAGTGAAATTGTCTATAGAGATAGTTAAATATTACAAAAGCAGTTTCTATGTGTATATACAAAGCTGTGATCTCTTTTATTTAAAATGAAGACTTTTATATATTCCTTAACAAAGTGGTTGCTGGTCTTGCTTTTTTGACAATCCTATTTCAACAACAATTTTTTAATTTCTTAATTTTTTTTTATTTTCCAAATATGTCATGGTATGAGTATGTAGATTCCAAATCCATTCATTGGTGGGGTCTTTCAAGATAAGGATTGAGTTTTAGTCTCAGTTTTCACATTGAGCTTTCATCTCCATATATCTCTCCTAATTTATAAAGTAAGTGTGATAACACCTTCTGAAGGGTTTATATGAACTAACTAGCTAGAATAGATTTCCCTATCTATCTTAGGTTCAGTAAAACTGATTCCAGTTTTTTTTTTAAAGTGCCGGTAATCATTGGAAAATTATCATTATTATTTCTGTATGGTTACAGTCAAGTTCTTTGTACTTAAAGAGTTTTAAACTTTAAAGACAAGACTCCAATTGTATGCTTGTTTGTGTTTTAAAAAGGTTTTTCAGACTATTTTTCTTTAAAAGCAAGCTAGAAGTAGTAAAATGGATACTGACATATACAGCATTGGAAAATACTGGAAAATCAAAGTGCTGATCAAGGTCAAGGATTTTAGATCAGGGTCACTAAAATCTGGTACCTTCAAGCAACCAAAACCATAATTTCCTGAATGATCAAGAGCTGGGGAATGCTGCTTCTGCAAGTTGAAAATACCCATTTAGTTTTTACAAGAAAAAAAGTACTTCCTCTCTTTTCTTGATATGACTGCTATTGTAAATGTCACCAGGTTCTCATAGTAACATTATAGATGAACTTAATGAAGTTACTCTTTCTCTGAAAATTTTTATGCCTTTTAAAAGCACGAAGTTTAGCTCTACTGCAAGTAAAAACAACATGACTTTAATAGCATTTATGAGAGCAGTTAAGTAAACAGTGCTACACTGAAACACTTGATAAAAAATTTTAAGAAAAGAAGTCTTATTCAAAGATGAAAATAACTGAGTGGAATAAGTATAAGAGTGTGAAAGGATGTGCAAATGGACAGTAACCCACAGGTTTATATCTACAGGAAGTAATCTTTAATACCTGACTCAAAACTTCGTGAGGTGCTGCCTAAAGTTTTTATCAAAACTTCAGTGTATTCAGTGACCCAAAGTTTCACCTCACATCTTCACAGCAGTGAAAATGCTCCCTGCCAGAGTTCACAAAGTGGAAAATCTTTTCCATTCCACACACATTGGAGGCCATTTACACTAAGTCTCTATAATATGTGAATAGCTGTTTGTGCTTACTACAAAATGGGCAAATTTTCACACAGGTTAAATCTTATCCAGAGATTCTGGAAGCTGTCCTGAAAAACCCTGTAAATGAAAGATGTCTTCATTTTCTCAGGGATTTTATAAACAGCTAGGAGACCATACAGTACCAAAGTGAAAAGTAACAAGTAACAGAACACAAAAGTATAAACACTTCATATGTACCCTTGCTTAATCTTTCTTGAGATTCCTGTCCATCTCTTCTCCTAAATTTTATATTTAGAGATATGCACTTATATGGTATTTTTGGTGAGCTCCTGAGGTAGTGGAGTATAAATCCAACAAGAGTGTTGTATACTAATTTCCTTTTACAACTGGTCATCTCACAGATATGTTGGATCCCTTCTAATTATTACATTCAAACTTTTTCATATGGAACATCATAAAGTAGTTTGTATGGGATAATCTGACTTTTTGAAGTGAGTAATATCTGGGGCTGCAAAGGAGCACTAATAATTGGAAGGTACTCTGCCAGGGTCCAATCCAAGTTAAACGGGAATGGGTGATCATCATGAAAACAGTGCAAACAATGAGTTTTTAGTGATCTTTAGATGGGGGGGTGGGTGTTGGAAATCTTAAACACAAAAGACAGAGGAATCTCAGAGGAAGCTTCTGGCCACTTGCAACAGAATGTTAATAGCTTCATGTCACTTTAATTCTGACAGCTCTGAAGTGAAAGGCCACTAATCTCTGTTTGTAATGTTCACAATTGAAGAGAAAAAGTAAGTATTCTTACTTAAGCCATGGATAAGCATTAACAGTCTGGAAATGAAGGGAATGTTCTGTAACTTATTTTAGAGTCAACAAATACCTCCCCCCAAAGCCTTGGAAAATGTATATTTTTCTTTCTTCTGTGATAGCACAGGTGATTTAAATGGAACAGTAGTTTCAAGCGCTCAGTTCACAAGCCATCACCTTTACATAGAAAATGTTGGCCAGCTACAAATTACAAGCAAAAATTATAGTTCATTTTTACTAGAATGGCTTAGGAATCATCTGAGTACAGGCTTGCTCAGGGTATATTTGTTTTTCAAACTGACTCAAAGTCAGGGAAAAGATGAAAATATTAAAGTAGCCAACAACAGGCATGATTGCTTAGGATTTTATATATATATATATATATATATATATATATATATATATATATATATATATATATATATATAATTTGGTTTCTAAGCAGTTGGGATTTTCTTTTTTTTTCATATATTATGTATTAAATTTTAGGCATAATAGATACTCCCTGGGGATTTCCAGTTCATACTTCACACATACCCCTTAAGATTTCTAGTAGAAATCTCAGGCTTCTGTACAGCAACACATGGCACAATTTATCTAAGAGCATTGCATGTGAATGGCCAAACCCTGCTTTTGTCTGAGAATCTATCAGAGAGTGAAAATCCTGTAAAAGGAAGCTGATTGCTATTTTATTCCTTTCAATATTAAATCACCTCAAGAATCAGAAGCAGTCCAATTGTTACATTGCTGAGCATATATTTAAATCAAGGTGATTTTAGCTAATGATTTTAATACTAGAATTTTGAATTAATCATCTGAGAATCTAGAAACATATTATATTATTTTAATCCTTCTAATCTTGCTTTATTTTCTTAAACTTTTGCTCCTCCCACTCATGCCTAACCAGCTACATTCCAATCTGCCTCTGAAGGTTGATTATGTTCATACATATAGGTGTAATTGCAGCAGGCATATTTAGCTGTTTATTACATAATATCAGATCCCTTTTTCCTTGGATTTATGTTTCTGTTGTTGATATTATCAGCTGATAAGTCTCATAATTATAGCATTAGAACAAGTTTGGAATTTCTTTAACTCTAGACAAATATCTTATGTCTAAGTACATACATTTGAACAGGCAGCAAATTTCATAAACAAAATTCAGTACATTCATTTTTCTTGTCAGACAGTCACACAGTAATTTTCTTTTTTAGTGATTAAATAATGATTTTTGACTGCCCATATTTTAAAATTCCAGCTGGATGAAAATTACAATTCCATTAAAATACATTAAAATCATGTTATAACATTTTTATATGTATAAAACACATTACATACACAGTATATACATAAGATACTTGGGTTTGCAAGCATGTTTTTCCATTTGCATATTAAAAAATGAACCAGTTTCAATGAAATTCTACTTTTTTTGTAATCATTGTAATTTCAGGTTCCAAATGTAATAGATCTGATTATTCTGTAATCAATGCACAGATGTAAAAAAAACCTACTGTCAACCAACCCAAAAAAGCATATATGCACACACACACACACACACACACACACACACACACACAAATCAAAAACACAAAACAAAACAAACAAAAAAACCCCACAGCAACAAAAAAAAAAAAAACAGAACAACAAACAGACCAAAAAAAAACCCACATATGCACAAAAATCAAATACAAACAAACAAAAAAAAGCCAACCCAGTTTTCCTTGCTTTCTGGGGTTTGGTTCTTTT
Organism: Molothrus aeneus; assembly: GCF_037042795.1. Classification (NCBI taxonomy): domain Eukaryota; kingdom Metazoa; phylum Chordata; class Aves; order Passeriformes; family Icteridae; genus Molothrus; species Molothrus aeneus. The sequence continues at coordinate 39,650,376 of NC_089680.1, forward strand.
TTTTTTTACCTTCCATGCATTTCTGAACAATTTCATTGCAAACACTGAATATAGAAAATAAGTATTTACCTGCAGAAATTACTATCATTTCCAGATTAATAATTTCAACAAAAGGTTTTCTCAGGGATTAAGTAAACAACTTTTGTGAATTCCATTTACTTTCTTCAAAACTATGGTAAAACATAGGCATTCAGTGTACTCAATAAATTTTTCCATTAATTGTAATTATTCAAGTCAATTGCAACAAACTTCGAGCTTCATGCAGATTTAATATAATTTTCATCTTTTTATTCTTTAACTGAAGATATTTAGTTACATACCGTTAAATATATTTAGGTTTAATTTAAAATGTAGCTTAAATAAAATACCTTCTAACTAAAACTAAACAGTTTTTTAAATTTTTTTCATCCTCTGGGTCAGAAAAACAAGTAGCGAACAAATTTTTGTGAGTGGAATAGCTTCTATTTGGGTGGTATTTTTTGTCTTTCTTTGAACATTCCATTACCAAAAGATAACGATAGTGGGAGGCTTGCTACAATATGCAAATATATTTATTAAGATACTAGTTTATATTTTACAGCTTCCTCTTACGTGTTTCTTTTTTAGCTGGTCAGGACAACTGCTTGCTATGTAATAGAAATGTTTCTAGACATTAGATGAGTGCAGACATACGGGGATATATGCTTAAATATGATGCCCCTGATTGTATTTTGACAAGAGCTCTATCTTCTAGCCAAATTATACTTTTTCCTTATAAAATGTTTTTATTTATCCTCCTAATTATGAATTATTTGAAGCATGAATAATCTTCAGTCAGAAAGAATTCATTCAGTACAGGGTATGAAAATGTGGATATATTTTATAGCAGTATTGAGATAATGATGTGTTAAGGGCTGAAAAATCATATATGCTTAAATTCTTTTATCCGAAATCTATGTACTGTAACTGCTCTGTAAGCTTTAATGAAGAGAGTACTGTTAAATAGCAACTGTATTTGCTTAGCTTGATTTTGTCACAATTATCCGTGTAAAGGGTTAAATTTCAGAAATAAGCTAAATTCTTTTATTTGTTCAGATTTCACTTATTGTTCTTTTTTTCCTTTCAGTCTTCCTTTGCTTCATTAGATGCAGTAATATCTCCCTTGCCTGTGACAATTTCCATTAATATCTCAAAGGCAGCTATTAAGTATCATTACAAGAGAAGATTATAGAAGGATACCGCATACAATAACACTGAAGATAAAGACAATAGTCACATTTTCATTTGTTTCTTTGTTCTAAAAATGTAAATTAAATTCCATGCACTTTCAAGCATTCATTGCTCTGCTTATGCTTTCAAAGTGCTCTAAAAAGAACAACCTTCATGGCCAAATAAATTAATCTGTTAGGATTACCTCAACGAAGAAAATACTTCTCCTGTCAGAGATTTTTCTGCCCTATGGCCCCCCAGAAGAATAACTGTCAGGAGAAAAAAAGAAACTATTTCACATGTGTTTTATATATATATATTTTTTTTTAAATAGGGGAATTTGGTTAAAGATGCATTTTAACAAAGCTCTCTAAAAGTGAAGAACCACTCATAAAATGTTTAGCATTAAACATCACTCTGTGACACCATCTAAATATTTGGTCAATCAGCTTTTAGAAAATTATCTAAACAAATCTATGGGAGTCTAATTGCAGCTAAAGGTCATTCTAATTCTAACACTATGAAGGAAATCTGAAATCACAATGCTTCTGTACTGGAAATTTTGAAATTTTTACAGTACAAATCCTCTGAGCCAGGACGAGTTGTATGTTTTAAGAGAACCTAACATGCTTTTACTCTTTTCCTGAGGTGAAGAACTGAAAAAATGGGGATAAATTATTTGGATATGGATGTAGACGAATTCCAAATATGTTTGGATGCACTGTGATTGGGTTTAAGTCCTTTGGAGGCAATGGGAAGAGATAATCAACTCAAGAAATTACTCAGTATGACATGTGATATGGTTTTGTTGATATGGTGATGTTTGGTCAAAGGTTGGACTCAGGAACCTTTGAGTTTTTCTTCAACCTTAATGATTCTATAAATCTGTGATTCTATAACATCAAAATCTCCTCGCAAAGGTATCTCATTTTCTACTAATTGTACTGGGAGATGTCATGTGCCATCAGAAGAAATATAGAATTCAATACTTAATTGTGTTCATGAACAATTTCAGGATCTCCGTGTATAGACACAGGATATACCAAATACACAGTTAGAAAATATATATGCAGATATCTGCTTTCTAGTTGAAAAATAAAATCTCTGATATATCATCTTTTGTGTCAACAGAAAATGCATTTTCTCCACAATGGAAAATTTTCACAAATAAATAGTATTTTTTGCAAAGCTGCGAAGAGGATGGTTTTTATGTGGGAGGTGGAACAAGTGACTTTGAAACCTTTCAGTCTGCCAAAGTATTAATATTAATTTTTCATAATTCAACTATAATCTGATCTCTTTTGATATCAGGGAAGCTAGAGATAGACTGTTTCCTCAGGTTTGACTTTTGGATAGACTGTCTCTCCCAAGAAATTTTTTTCTATTTTTTCCAGCCATTGTGATTCAGTGTGGGTGTGCCTTATCCATCACACCAGAGAGAGCATAGACTGCCTCTCAGAAGGAAGTGGTTACATAATGGATGAAAATAATGTTTCTGAATTTACTTACACGATTTTGTAAAAATCTCCTGTGCTTGATCACTCTGATCAAGCTGAAGAATGGAGAATGAATAAATGAGTGACAACATCAGGTTTTAAAAGTCTTGATTGAGCAGAAAAATAAGTTCCCTGATTTTCTGAAGTGCTGAACATCCAAGAGCTGTGATTGAACCAGTGGTTCTGTACTTGAAGTAACACCTGTCCACAAGTGACATACAGACATATGTTATACGCCCCTCAAGAGTATACTTCTGGCTGGTGTTCCTTCCTGCTCCAGGCAAAGTGGAGTTGAGTCTTGTTCTCTTTGTTTCTGCAGCTCAGAAAGAATACAATTATAGTTTTTACCATAATAAGATCTTTTGTATTCTCCTTCCAGACTAGGAGAGCCATATCCTGGTCCACACACAAGAGCAAGTGGATACGAATTTATTACTTAATGTGAAAACACAAGAGTGATCATACTTGCTAGAATAAGAACTAGCTGTTATATTTGATGAGCCAGGTGCTTTCAGTCTCTCATCAATGATGATTAATTAGGTGGAACTTAATTTCTGCTCTTCTCAGCAGCCATCAATCCAGTGTCTCTTGACCAGCCCTATAATGATTTCAGAGCCAGAACAATTCTTAACCACATACAAATGAAACCAACCTCAGTGCTTTAAAAATAAATAGTTGGCATTCTTGAAGTAGCTTCAGCCATTCATTAGTAGTTCAGAAACTGCAAGACTACAGTGTCAAAGGTGCCATTTCTACTTTTGGGGTCCTCAAACTGTCTTATGTAGAATTACACCACTCACACTGTCAGGACTATGCTTTCACTTAGAGTACAAAAGTGAGTACTTAGTGAACAAAGGTTTATTGCTTCTTTTCACGATGCATTTGGTTGAGATAGAAGTATCACTTCACAGAAATTTTCAATTTAAAATTAAATTTAATAGACCGAGGCCTGCAGTCAGTAATCAAGAATCACATAAACAGCTGGATAAGACTAAATATTTTCACTTCTTCTCCAGCTGTCTCAGCTACTTCTTTTCAACTAAATAAAACCCCCCACCCTCAGGACAACTCAGCTTTCTGTTTTAATTACAGAACCTAGTTGTATTAATTAGTATTTTGAATAGCAAGATATCACTGAACATTAAATGATCTCTCTCTAGGAGGAAGAAAAAGACAGGAAAGACTTTTTATAGTCCAATACATCAGGCCTGCAGGGAACAGTGTTCAGCTATTTTACCCAAGAAAGCAAGGCATAGGCTGAACAATAAAATGTCTGGCTCTTACTCCAGGTTTCTTACTGTAGAAAATCACCATGTAGTTTAGACACTGTTAGTTCCAGCCCGTTCTGGAGAAAGGCAAGTTGAGGATTTAAGTAGTGCTGGAGTGCTGAAGAAGAAATATTCAGCACACTATTTAGGTGACATATAAGTGGAAAGTAGAAGGCTAAGTTTAGGTAAATTTGGAATTTATCTTTACAGAGACACATTTTTTTTTTTGCAGGGCTTAAGGTATGCTACAGAATGTTGGTGTGCTGAGTTGATTAAATCCAACCGAAATCATGATGTTCAGAACTTTTGCTTAACTCACTCATTTTAATGGCTTTTGTTTAATATGCTGTACTTAACTTCCCACGTTGCAGCTTTGTTTTCAACAAAGAGCAGAGATAATGAGATCCTGAGATCCTCTGTTGCTTCAGTAGGTGAACACTTGTACCACTGCTTTGGGTTAACTTTGACTTCTGACCAACACCCCTCCAGGTACTCTCTCACTGCCCTTCCTTCCCAGTAGGTCAGGGAAGAAAATAAGATTACAACATCATGGGTGAGATAAAATCAGGGAGATCACATATCAGCTGCCATCACTGGCAAAACAGACTCAACTGGGGCAAAATTAATTTAATTCTTTACCAATTAAAATAGATCTGGATGGTGGGACATTAAGGTACAGATTTAAAAACACTTTGCTTCCACTTCCACCTCTCTTTGCAGGCTCAACTCCAATCTTTCATTCACAGCTTCTCTGCCTCCTTTAAATGAAGGGTGCAGAGAGATAAAGAATGGGCCCTGTGGCCAGTTCATAATGGATCCTCTCTGCTGCTCCTTTCACCACACACTTTTCCCCTATTCCAATGTGGTGGCTCCATGGGCTGCAGGGCACTCTCTGCTCTGGTGTCTGCAGCAGACTCCATGAATGACTTTGCTGTTCTCAGAGTCATTTCTCACCTGTTTTTTTTCCTTCTGATTTCTCTTTCTCACTGACATTTTTGCCCTTTCTTAAGAATATTTTCTCAAAGGCACCACAAATATGACTGTGAGTCTCAGCTGTGTGCCATGTCCAGAGGTTTTGGGGCCAACTGAATCCCCCTGTGTCAGCATGGGATAGCCCCAGCCTCTTCACTCAGAGGCCAGTCCTGTTGCTCCTCATTGTCAACAACTGGCCACAGCCACCCCATACAGTCTCCTACTTGCCAAATACTGCTATCACCAGCAGGCAGCACTACTCTATGCAGGGTATGGACCCCTCTGCTCTACTCTGCATGTTATACTGCCTCCCCATTCAAGCTAACCTTTATGTCAGACCAGAAAAGTGCAAGGAAAAAAATAGTAGAAACTGCACAAGGAAGCAAAGCAACAGATTGGATGGTCCAAGAACATTGTTATTTTCCTTATTTTACCACCACACCCTTCTCAGTTTTACGAGTTTGAATTGTCTAATACTCATCATTGTCTTGACCATCTCTTTGGTTTAACTCTGCCAGTGACTGAACCATGCACCCACAAAAACAATTTTTATTTTGAGTTTGTTTCACTACATCATGGTTTAGCACTCTTGCACCCATCATCTTCTAACAGATGAAAGAAAATGTAACAATTCCTCAGCCTTCTGAGCATCTTCAGGGAAACAACCAACAAACATCCTACTAATGTAACAAACAGCTATATTTCATATACATTGCCTTCTTATTTTGGCAAAAAACACACACACACATGAACCTACCTTTCTTGAGATTTGCTTTACAATTTTTCAAATACTTATATCACTTACTGTCTTTCATACGCTTCAGTACCTTACACATATCATATATACAGTGTCTTTGCTCAAAAAACAAACACTCTGGTGTCTCACAGTAATTTGGTGCTCTGAATATATTTCTAGTAAATTATTCAGCATTTCATGTGGATAAATATAACTGACAGTTTCTCTTGGCTGCTCAGCACTGTTGTAACTCAGACATTTGGACATGTGCAGAAGCAAAATTTTGTGTGTTTCGGAAGCCTCAGGCACCTGCAGAGTTTGTCGATCCCTGTGGGTTTTAGCAGGGAATGGTAATGATACAGCACTGGAACTGAATGTCTGCGTTGATTTTAAAGCTGAGATGTCAACCATCCTTTCTTTAAGATCTGATCTTTAATTCAGTCATACACTTATAATAAGTTTATTCTGTGTGTCCTCTAACATGAAATATTGTGATTAAGAACAGGAAGAGAGAAAAAAATTATTTTCCAGGGCAGCATTGTGGTAGATTAAAATCCAATCAGACTGAAAAGGTAAAGTTGAAATAAAATAACGAGAATTACTTTTTATCTGAGGTTAAAATAAGTTAAGGAATTTGATTTGGTGCTACTAGCCTCTACACAAGACACATAGAATCATCACACAGTAATTTGAAACTAGTCTGTCAAGAACTAAATTTCTTGACCTAACTGACACATGTGATCATGGTATGGCATGGCATGTTTATTCTAGAAAATTTGTTTGGCTTTGGAAAGAACCCAGGTTTTAATGAAAATATTAGCAATAGTTTCTAATTATTGCTACTAATTAGTAGTATGGTACGTATGAAACTAAACTTATCACAAACAAGAACTTGCAAAGTTTCAAAGGATTCAATTCCTACAAGGAAAAGAAAGTCACCTGTGTTTGCTACATGATCTGTAACACATACTTTGAAATTATGTGCCCAAATTATACAATGTCAACCCTGTAGTTAAAAAAATAGCTGTATTTGGTTTGTTTTCAGATGCTTTAACTTGGAGCAAGAATAAACATCCTGCACTGCACTCATCAAAATTATTCAGATCTGTGTTAATGTAAAAGGAGAAGAAACTGTGGTTCATAATTTAATTTTCAGGGATAGTTCACATGGATCTGCTTGCCATCACAGCTCCTAAAATATAAACCCAGAGCATTTCATAGAATAAAATCCACTTTTGCTCACAGGTAAGGTATAATTCTTGTTACAAAGGTGAGGAAATGCTCAGTTCAAACATCATAGATTTTAGTTCAAACAGCTGAAATATATTCAAAAGTTTAAATGAAATCATCCTATTGTCATGAAAATCCCTGAATTTTTTTCACTAGCTTGTAGCTAATACTGCAGGGAATATTAATAAATAAAAGAAGGCAGAAATTCTCTCAAGCATAAGTATAGACTGCAGACTATCACTGAAATATTAACTTATGATTGTGTTTTGTTAGGTGCATTGCCCAGGAAGCTTTTTGTTTATTCTCATCAGCCTGCTGTCCTCTGTTATTATAATTTAGAAGTGTGTAGGCAATCTAATAAATCGTTGGTTGAAACACTTCAGAATCTATTGGCAGTTTTCAGCCGTAGCACTGTGTGGTTTTGCTCTTGCATAATTGCCTTTAGCAAGTACTAGAGAAGACGGATTTTCAAATTCACACGAAAGGAGAGGCTGATTAGAGTATTCTATTTATGATGATAGCATTAAATTTCACTGTTTTCCTTCAAATTCTCAATGCATATGACCCTTTTTATCAAGACCCTTTCCTAATGTCTTAACTCTCTCCGATAAAAAAAGTCTGAGAAAGGTAACACAAATGTGTTTAGAACCATATTTTGCTGCCATTGTTCCAGAGTGCACTGAAATAACTTTTCAGGAGTAAATTTAGTACCATCAATAAGAAAAAAATATTTTAATAAATTAAAAAAAAACTGTCAGAAAACAGCAGAAACAGAAGGGACTGATAAAATGTGACTCATGATAGAGGAACTACTCTCATTTAGTAACAATTTTCATACTAGAACACTTTATTTTCCCAGATATTGCCTCTTTTCTACAATGATACACAATGAGATGATTAAAAAACTAATTTGTATGAGTCTTAATGCAAATAAATAAACCAAGAATCTTTTATTTGAAAAGTTAAGGACTTTTTTCCATGCCATGTAGCCACCCAAAATTCTATTCCAGAAACATACAGCAAAAACCTAGTTTTAGTATGCAAATTTTGACTATGGATAGCATAACCATAACATTCCACCAAAGCCAAAGTAACATAACCTTCACAGACCAGGACCCAGAGGAAATTAAATGAGGTTTTTTCAACCTTGTTACCTAAGTCATATCATCATGCTACGTACACAAGAATGGAATGGCATACCAGCTTAGTATAGTGTCTTGTCTGCAAGGCAAAGAGCCAATAATAAGGAGAGAATATGAAACACAAAACATATAAAAAAGTCAAGTGAAGCCAGGAACAAGTCCAAACCAAGTCTAGCAGCTTTTTGCTGAAACAAGGAATAAATTGCAAATAATCCAGTAAAAGATAGTCCTTCTTTAAATTGAGTTTTTTAAAAAACAGTAAGAAACAAATGCATGCACGAGCTCTATAATTTGCATATAAACCAAAGTTTTTCTTAATCTCACTAACGTCAATTCCAGGGCTGTGTGTCTTCATCAGAATCCAAACAGCTATTTATACATATATATATTTATATATTTATATATATATAACCAAAACAAATAGCTATTTTGTCCTGAGCTCCCCCAGCTTTCAATTATCTCATCTAAGTAATGACTGGATTCCTATTTCTATCCCCCATAAGAAATGAGGGATATTTTCAGAATAAGAAAGCTGCCTGTTACTTTTTATGTTTACTTCTGCTGCATCAAATGTCTTTTCAAACATTAAGGGTTCCTGTTTTCTTGTTTGTTTCTCTGTTTTATACAGAGAAAGACAGCAATGAGAAGTAAATCAAACAGACAAGCTCTGTACTTGTCAGAGTTTTGTTTTATACTGGCTCATTTTTCACTTTAGGATAAGCAGTGTTCTGCTCATGTCCTCAGCCAGTGAAGGCCAAAACAAAAAGCTGAGAATGAAAGCTTTCCTCATACACAGCCCTGCATCTGCTGCCTCTTCTGCTGGCTCCAGGGCTGCTCTCTCCTTGATGGCCCCACTCAGGGCATCCCAAGGGCATTGCATAACTCACATAGTCAGTACATGTACCTCAGAGATGAGATCAGGCCTCAGAAATCCCTCTTGACATCTGTTCCTGGTATATGTGACATTCCTGATTTTTTTTGCTGTTCCTTCACACCATTTTTTCATAGAAGCTACTCCTCAGGAAAGGTGCTTCACTTTCTCTGATTCAGTATAGATGGGCGAGTGAAAAAGTCATCATGGCAGTTAAAAGAGACCAGGGACTTGTGGATGTGGGAAGAATTTGAGAGGACAAATTACTGAGTTTTAAGAAAGCTGAAAGGTGAGAGTTTGAAATTTAGAGGATCGAGCTTGGCTAGAGAGAGTGACTATGTGCACCTGTGGGAAGAGGGACATTTATGATGAAAAATTCTCAAAAAGATTGAGAATTGTTATGTTACATTGATAAGACATATCAGTGTAGCATAACATTAATATTTTCTGGTCTGTGCTGGCTGTAGGAAGAGCTTTAGTCTCTAGCCTCTTTTCTAATAACATTTTTCTTTCTGGTATCCCTATCTAGCTGTTCAACACATAGTTATATGTATATAATTATCATGTTTATAGTTATTATTTGCATAGCCATTTAAAATATTTTGTAACAAATTGCTCCCTGATTTTCAACACATATAAAGGAAAAATCAAATAGTAAATTTATTTTCCTCATGTTCTGTAACACTGATATTAGGTTGGCATTTCCAATCTAATATCAGAAACCACAATTCTCTTTTACCAGATCAGAAGATATTCTCTTGTTTCTCTTTTCATGCACATGGAGTTGCCACAGATAGCATGCTCAAGACCAAGACAAAATAGTAGAAAAAGGAATCATGAATGTTAGGGGTTTGAAGGGATCTTAAAGATTATTTCGTTTCAGTTCCCCCTGACATGGGCAAGGACACCTTCCAATAAACCACATTGCTCAAGGTCTTATCCAGCTTGGCCTTAAACACTGACAGTGTTGGGACAACCTCAGCCCTCTTGGGCTACCTCTTCAAGTGCCTCTACACCCTAGCAGTTAAGAATTTCTTCCTAATATCCAGCCTAAACTTCTCCTCTTTCAGTTTGTGTGTGTTACCGCTTGTCTTGTCACTACAGTTCCTGACGAAGAGTCTCTTTCCAGCTTCCTCGCAGCCTCTGGTACTCCAAGGTTGCTAGGAGTTCTCCACTTTCTGAGAGCTTCTTTTTCTGTTCTGAGTTTCCTCAGACACTCCTTATGAGCAGGCCTCCCATGGGGGCCTCCTGGAGTTTTAGCCTGATTTGCTCCTTTTTGGCATACATTTTTCCTGAGCTTGGAGGAGGTGATCCTTGAATACCAGACAGCATTCTTAGGCCCCTCTGCCCTCCAGGGCTTTTTCCCATGAGACTTTAACAAGAAGGTCCTTGAAGAAGCTAAAGGTTGCTCTCCTGAGGTCCAGAGTGGTGAGGTTGCTGCATGACCTCCTCATTGCCATGAGGATCTCAAGCTCTGCCATCTGTTGGTCGCTGCAGTAAAGGCTGCTTTGGAGCATCTCCTTCCCCACCAGCTCCTCCCTACAGGTGAGAACAAGGCCCAGCACAACACCTCTCCTTGCTGGCAGATCAATCACTTGTATATGGAAGTTGTCATTGACATATCCAAGGAAACTTTGGGATTTCTTGTGCAATCACTGCTTTCAATAGCTTGTTAGATATTTATCCCCAAAAAATGGTGGTTTTTTTCAGTTTAGCCTTCATTACAAAGTTTCGCTTTATTGAAGGATCTCATGCAAGGCCTGTTATTCACTGCAGTTTCTCATATCTGTAGGGAACATGTCAAAACAGGACTGAAATGAAGCTTCTTTCTTCCTCCTTCCAGGAATTTCAGTCTTGGATAATGAATTTGTGCCTCTTTCTCTCAATATGCAGGTAATATTAAGTTCTACCTCAATGCAGATGCATCTGCTGAATGTCAGGACACGTCAGAGTTAGGATAAAGTTAGTTGTTTGAATGTTGGAGCATATTGATTCTAGTCTCTGTATTGCCTTTCCTATTTGTTTTGTGAAAGAGGACTGTAGTAGTAAAGCAAATTGTACTTTTTCTATTGTCCGTGAGTGGTTTCAAAATTATTATTATTGTTATTATCTTCTTCCTGGATTATCTCAGTATGAACAAGAGCTTTTTAAGTGAAAAGGAATTTCAAAACTTTTAATTTTTGTTACAAAAGGTGTAAATGCAATAATGAGCATGATCTTTTGAGAAGCATGAATTTTGAAGAATCAGGACATAAAGACTGAAATACCATGTTTTGCTACTTTCCTTTTAAAATCACCAGAAAGCCCATTTATCTTATTGAATGGAGCTTAACAATTGTTCAGACAAACTGCAAAGGAATTAAAATTTGTTTTAACATATACTATGTTGGAAACAAGCATGGTCACAGACTAATACTTACATTGAGTTAACCTGAAATTATACTAGATTTAGGGGTTTTAATGTCTCTCTAAAACTGTATACATAAAAGTAGGTTGGCAAGGTAGAACAGAAGTTGAGAGCTGTTAATTGCAAGAAATAATATTTTATTCCTGCATGCACATGTATGATGATTATTTTAAGAGATCTCCCATATTCCTTGGTTTCCTAAGATATTGTTTTAGCCTGAGCTAAATGCAGTATCTAATTGCCAATTGCAATGCATTATGTTTATATAATATGATACTTATTTTTTCCACTTGAGTAGATAAAGTGGGTATCTATTTATATTATCATGATGTTTGAGTCAGTAGAGGCTGATTAGTTGCATTGAATGCCAGCAAAAGCAAATGCAGTCTCCTGAACAAAAATTGGCAGCTTTCATGGCATTTAAATAGACAAACAAGAAGAGAAATGTATTACACTACCTACAGTCCTGATGTTCTTATGGCCTATTCACACCAATAAAATTGCAAAATATTGCAATTATATTCCTCCAAATTTTTCTTTTTTTTTTTCCTTTCCCAGACGACTAATGCTCTTGGCATTGCTTAACAATAAATAGAGAGACACATCCCTTAGCCATAGAGTGTATGTTATTTACTCTTAACAACGTACAGACAAAGTGTTACTGTGTTTGATAGAGTTCATTTGGGTGAAGAGGTTCTGCTTTGGATGAACCATGTTTTCCACTAATGAGTATTTTCTATATATTGCTTCTTATGAAGAATTGATAACCTTGTAATAATCTGTTTTGACAGTATTTTTCTAGAAATATTGTGTTAAATATTTTTAGACATGAGGGATCATGGACATATGGATATAGTGGTGTGTGCCTTCTCTAATTATATGCATTATACAATTCACCATTGTTGGAGACTGTTGTACCATTCTTCATTCATTTAATAATGCTTTTGCAAATTGGCAGATAGCATTTGGGCTAAAATACACAGAGTTTTTGCGGGAATAAAACATGCTCTGCCTTTTCTCTAGTGTAGAGCAATTTGTCAAGTAATTAGCCAACCTAATTAAATTTTTGTAGCACTAATCAAACGAATATGCTAAAATTTTCTTTGCACAGCCAGTTTGCTGTCTGCTTGCATTTAACTTGATGGTTTGAAAGAGGCCCTACTATGTCTGCCACTCCACTTAATCACCTAATTTGCATTTTATATTGGTAAATCAAATAAAGCACCAGTGGCTTTTAGTATGATTGACTATGGTCAGGGCTGTTCAGATGGGACTTTTTCACAGAAAATTAGGCACATTTTAATATGAGTGAGTCTGTGCTTTCAACATTCAACAAACTACATTCACTCAGCTAATTAAAAGTGCTTGTTGCTTTTTGCCGATGTATGATAGATTTATCCAGCTGGTGTGTCCATTTTCTTTTGCATAATTTCTTGATGGAAGTTTTTATCTTTATACATAATAAGATTGTCTAAACAACACTTCAAACCAATTTGCAAGAACTATATAAATAATATTTTGCAGAAGCTATTTACTTTGAAAGAAACACGCTGCTCAGCAAACTGATTAGGTTATATATATAGTTTCTTTTATATCCTTCTAGAATATAAAGCCTTGTACTATGAAATTTTCAGATTCTGTCTTCACTGAGCCAGAGCATATGACTTTCCTAAAATTGTAGGAAAAGCTGCTCAGGAGTATACCTAACAGTTCATCATGGCAGTGTCTTTAGATCAGGCCAAAGTTCAGACCCAAAACCTTACAAACTAAATTTTTTTAAAGTTAGAAAAAAAAATTATATGCAGAAGTGAAGCTTCTTTTTTCATTGTTTGAAGGATTCTTTAGCATTGTAAAGCATTTCCAGAAATGGGAATGAAAAGTTTTCTTTTTCTTCTTCTCAAGGGTCACTAAGGATAAAAGTATCAAAATGCATTGCCTGATCAATTAAGTCCATATATGTGTTAACAATAGATGGAAAATGAGCTTCACCAATATATTTCCAAAATAAATCCATTTTTCATTAATTGTTTTGGAATAAACCAATCAGGTCTAAACTGGTAGTAAGGCAAAAAGCCAGTAAAATGTAAGACTGAAGGGTAAACAGCCTCCTTTTTCCTAAAATAATTGTGTTCACACAGAGAGGACCTAATTTAACAAAACACTTCAAATACAACATTTTACATGGATCTAAAGCAAAATTTTCCAATGCAAACTATGGTACTTTTCCTTGGCATGCCTGCAGGACATTCAAACATTCTCCCTTGGTAATAGAGCCATAACAGAAGTAATTTAAGAGGGGAAAAGAGGGCAATCTTCAACAGTCATAGGTATTTGTTAAGGAAGTATATGTCTAAATCTTTAGTCATGTGATTACTCTCACTGACTGAAACTAAAGGCTCATATAAAGAGGGATGAATTTCTTGCATTAAATTGTTTTGGATGGGGGTGGACAGGGAATAAAAGTGCCAAAATGTATGATGTGAAATAAAAGATAGAAATAGCAAAGAATTATGTAAATATAGGAAAACTATTGTTTGCAGGTGTTCAAATACAGATAATAGAACATTGTACCTAAGTAAAATGCTTAGATACCCACCATATGCTTCTAAGATACAGACTTAAAGAGGAAGTTTTCATCTCTTCCCACTACTGGTTCCACATTGAGCCTCATTAAACTTTGAAAGGTTTCTCTTCTTAAATATGCTTCTTAAAATCTCAAAATGTTAGAAATTGAGGAACAAGTTACATGCCTCTCCCTGATGAGGGAAAGTGTCTTTGAGCATGGAAGTCATTATTTAGCTATGAAAAATATTGGAGGGGAGAAAAAGGCTCAGCAGTGGCCGGACAGACCCCAGAAGAGAAGCTTGATCTGAGCCCTTGACCCACAATGTACAAATGTAACAGATGTCTAAGTACTGTAATGCTGCTTTAATTAAACATAGGCCAAAACCTCCTTGCTCTAAGCTCATGGGGATTATCATGATAAGAACTTGGCCTTGTTCTGGCCAAATTCACTCTGATCCAGAAGACAGTAATGCTTTGTGGTTTTTGATACCAGGCTGGAATAAAACAAGCTATATTACACCCTCAGGTATAGATCATTTACCTGGGAACACCAGGTGAACTCCTTTTCCTATGCCTTACCACACCTTACCTGATCTAGTACATTAACCTCTTTGGTAAACTTATTTGAGATCTCTTATTTCTAATAAAGCATTTTGGTGCAATACACCATCTTGGATCTGATTTATACTTATATTTTATATTCTCATTTATATCTGTAGACAATCTCATTTGAAAAATACTCAAAGACATTCAGTCATCTTTCTTAGTTCTTAGAGAAGAATGCAAATAAACAGAATCAAGCAATTAAATTTTCTGGATCAGATATTCCAGCTGTCTGGCCTTTTAATTGTGTTTTAATGAATTTAAGTTCAACTAAATGTCATGTTCAGAATGTGAATACTTTAATCACACTAAAAATTTATTCTGAATATCTGGTGATATTGAATAGTATGTGGATATATATTTAACACTAGATGGGACATATTATTGTCAGTTGAAGAATATGAGTTATCTCCGTTTTAAAGAAAAAACAAAACAAATAAAACAAAACCCCCCAACATATATATTATTTCCTACTTTCAGATTTAAAAGCACCACATGCAGCATTTACTTCACCCTCAAAAATAATGTTGCTCAATAAATCACAAAGGACTTGTGACATCATAAACATAATTATTTTTAATTTAAGAAAAAAATATGACATTTGTTATTCTACCAGATAATTTATATTATTTATGTATCCCCAGTTTGTGAATCCATAGTAGTCTGAAAGTCTAACTAAAGGCTGTTTTTATTTTGTGTCAATTTTTTTGAGTTTAAAACCTGAATCAGATTTCTTTATTCATAAAAACTGCTAGTCTTTAAATCCTGATTCTTGGGCCTCAAGTTTATTATAAACATATAAATGAGCTACAAATACATTCTGCATAATAATATGGCATTTACTGCAACTCCCTGCTACTAAAGACTTAAACACATCTTAGAGTTTAGAAGGTAGATTTCCACGTCTTAGCATAATTTGAAAACATAAGGATCTCTATGAATTTCATCTCACTTTTTTTTTCTTTTATGCTACACTGAACAGTCTGAGTGCTGGTATTAATTTTCCATTATGCACCGTATTTATTTATTATGATTGTGAACACCTCAGGAACTTTAAGGGGTCCAGCCTTAAAGCTGGACCTTCAGCTAAAGCTTTTCCTGCATCAGATTAGAAGATCATGCTTTCAGTGAGAGTCTGTTCCCTTCTGTCTCCATGAAACCAACCTTTTAATTCAGTGTTCAGTACTGATTTCTATCTTTCCTAACAGCTGAGGATATATTTGTTTGTTTTGGAGAGTCTTTTGAGTTTATGTATGAGGGAAGGGAGTTAAAATTTAATTTTCTCTGCCTCTTACCCTATAATCTGTTTCTGACATATGTCCATGTGGGGCTTGAGCTGAGCTCTCTTCTAGCTGTTTAGTGAATTATTATCCCATGATTACCAGTGAGCACAAAGTTTGTATTAGTAAAATATTATAGGTCACAGTTCTAAAAAGGCTGAATAGCATCACCTAAGTAGTGTGACATGATAGATAGATAGATAGACATGATATTTATCAATACCTATTTTATATCCCAGACCTGAATGACCACCACAAGTGTAGCAAAAGACAAACCAACTGCTAAATGAAACACTTGAATGTGTCTGTATTATTTAATGTCTGGAGAAGCTTTTAGAAATGCAACCTGTCTTGTTCATTTTAAAATGCCCACTTATTCACAATGGATATATATTCCTATTTAGAATGAAATTCAGTCTCCTTATAGAAACAAATAATGAGAAACAAAATATAAGATTAATCTTTGTCTGTCGTTCAGAAAAAAATGCCTTCATACTGATACTCAAAATAATTGATTTTCATTTTTTACTACAGATTATGTACTGCAATC